>NC_050570.1:14942399-15017399 GCF_013265735.2 Oncorhynchus mykiss
CCCAAAGAAAAGCTGTATACATGATGACCCAAAGAAAAGCTGTATACATGATGACTACCCAAAGAAAAGCTGTATACATGATGACCCAAAGAAAAGCTGTATACATGATGACTACCCAAAGAAAAGCTGTATACATGATGACTACCCAAAGAAAAGCTGTATACATGATTACTACCCAAAGAAAAGCTGTATACATGATGACTACCCAAAGAAAAGCTGTATACATGATTACTACCCAAAGAAAAGCTGTATACATGATGACTACCCAAAGAAAAGCTGTATACATGATGACCCAAAGAAAAGCTGTATACATGATGACTACCCAAAGAAAAGCTGTATACATGATGACTACCCAAAGAAAAGCTGTATACATGATGACTACCCAAAGAAAAGCTGTATACATGATGACTACCCAAAGAAAAGCTGTATACATGATTACTACCCAAAGAAAAGCTGTATACATCAGCACAAACCAACATCTGTTTAAATGACACTCCAAATCACCAACCACCCGGCACATAGAAATTATCATCTACATTCTTTCAACATAGTAACATGACATGTCTTTTTCCAGTGATCTTTTCTTTACATTAAGCTTGATGTACTGTAATTTAGTCCTACATTTGTCAAAAAACTTCACCACCAACTTTATTTACACAATGTCATTAGTAGTTTATAAAACAGGTGATTGCGTAATGTTCTTCAAAAAAATCTAGAGGGGGCTACAAACGGCCTGATACAAATCTGAAATCACTCCAGATAGGAACCTAAAGCCATCGCGGCAACAATCCTTTGTTGTGTTTAAATGATTCATTAGAGATTGGATGGTTAATGGCTCTTGACGTTAGTGAATGTAAAGCTTATCGGTGGTGAGGACTGTTAGCTCAGTGCCTGTTGAACCCGGCCCAGCCCACTCTGACCCAATCCCAGTAGTACTGGAGCCCTGAGGCGTCTAGTGTGATGGTGTTAATATCTTCATGACGAAAGAACCAGAGCTCTTACCAGATGGCCTGTACACTGATAGGCTTTAGAACAACACGCTTTCAGAGAACTGTACTGTCAGTGTCCGTTTGGTTTGGAGATGACTTTCCTTTGTCATTGTGCTTCGTCTTTATCTATTGACCATCACTATATATTCCTTTGTGATTCTCTAGTTAAAGTGAAATCCATTAGACAATCCCAGGCCTGTTAGACAGAGTCAACCAAACGGCAGTGGTTACAGTTTTTTTTATGAGGTAACAAATACAAACAGCAGTTTGTTGGTTGTTGGTTGGTTGTTGGGTGTTGCTTGGTTGTTGGGTGTTGCTTGGTTGTTCGGTTGTTGGTTGGTTGGTGGGTTTGTTTGTTGGTTGTTTGTTGGTTAGCAGTCTGATGACTTGTGGTGGGTGCATAGTGTGTTTTCCTGGATTTGTGTGTTGGAAACTGCCATTGTAATTGTACCAGTCTAAGTGTCCCATTTAAGAGCAACATTAGTGTTTTCTATCACTGTGCAAATACTGACTATTCATAAACGCAGCAGCTCTATTCCATTGAGGCCAGTGAATGGAAAAGGCATTGGCCGTTTCTGGGAAGGTCAGCTCAGCATAGGCTACCAATTGATATGCAAAAACACTTAAAGATCCAGCCAGGATCATAAACACTTACAAATCCCTAAGATATTGTAGGAATTGGAATTCGTAACATATCATACTAATTGCACACACAAAAAAGGCCGTAACATATCATACAAAATGGATGACATAGTACACAATTGTCGGGGACCCGTTTTGGTTCGTGAGCACTACTTTCAGCACTACTGACTGAAATTATACAAAAACATGAGAGCATCACTTTAAGTACAGACTGGCTGCCTGACAACATCCCGAAAATGATAGGCTCGCATCCCAGGGGTGGCAAGGGCGGCAGGTAGCTAAACGGGTAAGCTCCTTAGTAACTGTAACGACGTTCGTCTGTAGAAGGAGAAGCGGACCAAAAAGCAGCGTGGTGGTTACTCATGTTCTTTAATGGAAACTGAACGATACATGAAATAACTTAAATCTACAAAACAACAAACGGAACGCGAAAAACCTATACAGCCTATCCTGTGACAACAAACACAGTGACAGGAACAATCACCCACAAACACACAGTGAAACCCAGGCTACCTAAGTATGATTCTCAATCAGAGACAACTAATGACACCTGCCTCTGATTGAGAACCATACTAGGCCGAAAACATAGAAATGCCCCAAAACATAGAAAAACAAACATAGACTGCCCACCCAACTCACGCCCTGACCATACCAAATAAATACAAAACAACGGAAATCAAGGTCAGAACGTGACAGTAACCAAAAGATTGCTGGTTTGAATCCCGGTGCCAGCAAGGTGTAAAAATATGCTGTTCTGTTCTTCTACAAAACACAGCTAGAAGATTGCACCTTCTGTAAAGCTGATTACCTTCTCACACATACTACTACTGCCTTTTAGGAATCTGTACCATCATGGACTTCTGAAACCACAGCATGACAATATGTAATGCATGTATCAGGGGAAAGCAACCCAGCGCCTCGTTGCCTCTCCCCTCTCAGCTACGGATGAGACAAGGAATTTCAGTCATTCCCACGTTGCCCAAATGAGCTTCCCATCCTGTGAAAAGGGCTGACTGCAACACACATAATGACATAGGCTGAAAGATTTAAGAATCAACTAATTCTGGGGTATTCCGCTGAAAATCTTTACGTTTCTACTCTGTCATCCTTTTTAGCATCCGTCACATACGTATATCGCGTCAAGTTAACAGACCAAAACATCTCTCATCCTCTGAAACAAGTGTCCCCCTGACATATTACTTTCGGAGATATTCCTGAATATAGAAATAGGAAACAAGGACTTCTCTCTGACCAAGATACCCAGAGAGAGAGAGATAGACCGCGAGAGACAGAGAAAGAGAGAAAGCGAGAGAGAGAGAGAGATAGACAGCGAGAGACAGAGAAAGAGAGAAAGCGAGAGAGAGAGAGAGATAGACCGCGAGAGACAGAGAAAGAGAGAAAGAGAGAAAGCGAGAGAGAGAGACAGACCGTGAGAGACAGAGAAAGAGAGAAAGCGAGAGAGAGAGAGATAGACAGCGAGAGACAGAAAGAGAGAGAGAGAGAGAGAGAGAAGGCAGTATCCCTTTCTTTTCTGTAAATGCTTATGAATGATTACTCACACATTGCTTTCTTTGGATCTGACACCCCCCCAACCACCCCTAACCATGCAGTTCCTTGCTTTCTGAACGGAACATCCATTTTTACTAAACTCTAACTGTAGTGAATGAATAACAATGATATAGACACTCTAGCCCAATGATTCTCTCTACCTCTGCATGTTAAACAGTTAGAAGGGGGACAGTGAGGACAATGGGTGATGTCCACAGATTACGGGGACAATTTCTGTCCTGGGGCCATATTGTGGTGTAATAGGTATAGGTAGGTATTGAATAGGTATTGAATGCAGGACCTTACTACATACCTTAATGCGCTGTTGGCCTGCTTCGCTGGCACACTGACAGCCAGGCAGCCACATAACAAGCAGCAGCGGAACAGCACTATAACAAAGGAACTCCTATACGGAGTGAGTGCCCTATTCTGTGGGTAGCTAGGTAGTTAGGTGAGGATGTTGGTTAGCGGTTAGCCTATGACCAACCACGGGTGCCTGCCTGATGCCCTACTTGGGGTTTCACTAATTGAATGACTGGCTTTACCAGCTTTTCCAGTCACGCTAGACTAGGTCTAGGGCTGGGCAGGGAAAACATCAGGCTTCAGTTGTCTTTCAATGTGTTTTAATGTGGTACTGCTCACAGTCTGACACCAGTGATAGGAGTAGTTACAATGCTATTTCCATTGGCTTAATGCCATTTGTACACTATAAAACTCAGATCTACTCTCAACTATCCTCAATTACTTTGTATAGACAATATCAACACAGACATAGAACATAAGAATAGTTTTCCACAAGTCTACAGTTTGAGGCAGATGTGTGTAAGTGTTGCGTGACACAGTTATCACTCTGAGACACTCACTCACCATAACGCATCTCTGTGAGGGCCCTGTTGTCACGGGAACCTGTGTCAGACAGAGCGTGCCTTAAAGCTCTTCTTCATTAGGAGTGTCACAATGTGTGACTCACATTTGTCTCAATGTGAGTCACACTGCCACTGAGACACACAGTCACAGAATCACACTGCCACTGAGACACACAGTCACATAATCACACTAATCACACTGTCACTGAGACACACAGTCACAGAATCACACGAATCACACTGCCACTGAGACACAGTCACAGAATCACACTAATCACACTGTCACTGAGACACACAGTCACAGAATCACACTAATCACACTGTCACTGAGACACACAGTCACATAATCACACTAATCACACTGTCACTGAGACACACAGTCACAGAATCACACTAATCACACTGCCACTGAGACACACAGTCACAGAATCACACTAATCACACTGTCACTGAGACACACAGTCACATAATCACACTAATCACACTGCCACTGAGACACACAGTCACATAATCACACTAATCACACTGTCACTGAGACACACAGTCACAGAATCACACTAATCACACTGCCACCGAGACACACAGTCACAGAATCACACTAATCACACTGCCACCGAGACACACAGTCACAGAATCACACTAATCACACTGCCACCGAGACACACAGTCACAGAATCACACTAATCACACTGCCACTGAGTCACATAGTCACAGAATCACACTAATCACACTGTCACTGAGACACACAGTCACAGAATCACACTAATCACACTGCCACCGAGACACACAGTCACAGAATCACACTAATCACACTGTCACTGACACACACAGTCACAGAATCACACTAATCACACTGCCACCGAGTCACACAGTCACAGAATCACACTAATCACACTGCCACTGAGTCACATAGTCACAGAATCACACTAATCACACTGCCACCGAGACACATAGTCACAGAATCACACTAGTCACACTGCCACCGAGACACACAGTCACAGAATCACACTAATCACACTGCCACTGAGACACACAGTCACAGAATCACACTAATCACACTGCCACCGAGACACACAGTCACAGAGTAACATTGAGGATGCAGCACCCCCTGCATACTCACAGTCCCCATGTATAAGATATCAGACCTGTTGACTATTGAGGTTTAGAGAACATATGTTTTCACTTATTCTGAATTAGTGTATAGCGTGGGGCGAAATGGATTAGGTGGTAATCCCACGACCAGCCTCAGCTCCATCCCAACCCAGGCAGACCTACTATCAGGTGGCCTATTCACCACAGCAAGACTGGCCCACTAACTTTTAGGTTGATGAGAGCATGAAAACCAAGCTGATTCTATCACAAACTGCAAAGCAATGTGTCTTCCACCTGAGTCACTGTTAAAGGAGGGGAGGGTGTGGCAGTGTGACTGACATTGAATTCCATTCATGCCACAGACAATATGGCTTCCCGCAAGCACACACACACACACACGCACACGCACACGCACACACACACACACACACACACACACACACATGTTCCAATCTCAGCAGTGATGAGGGTAAACAACAAGGTCATGTGATGTGACTAAGACATACATTCAGTAGGACAGGATAGACTGGTTCAGGGAGTACACACACATACACACAAACACACACACAGACACACTCTGAGCAGGGGACAGTAAAAGGGCCCAGGCTGTAATTCTGTCTGGCTCGTAGAGAGTGTAATCTCCAGGGTGGAGTAATGTACATATTGAGTTTCAAGGCAATTCTCTTTTTTTGTTTGGTGATCTGGCTAAAAAGAGGGAAGAGGACAAAAAAAGGCATTTTTTTCTGCCCGGCACATTGTTGATGAGATGTAATGTAATGTAATACAAGTGGTGGTTAACCTCTTTGGTCTGGGAGAAAACATAGCTACTCCGCTCAGGCTGCTTCTTGATTCCATGACTTCCAAATGGTTTCACATTATCCTGGCAAACATACCGCCTCTTTGACTACGATGTTTGAAATATTGTTCAGATATGCAGCAAATGAGGGGTGAACGGAAAAGTATTGAAATCATCATCAACATCATCCAACAAACATGGATTCAGAGATCATACAACCTCCCCTTCCTCTGAAGTGATGTGTTCATGTTGATGTTAATGTGTTCATGTTAATGAACTCCATGTTAACTATCAACAACCTTCTTCTTGAAGTACTATACTTTTATCTCCATGACAACTATCCAAATGGCAGTGTTGCCTAGACTACGTACACAGGCCCCTTGCACTCCCTCAGAGGTCCGAGTGAGAGACAGCCCAGCTCCCATACGCAGTGCTCTCCAACCACCAACTCCCACACTCGTGTTAGGGGTTAAGCATGGAGGAAGGGAGGGAGAGGTAGGGCGCCCCGGAGGGAGAGAGAATGTATTTAAGGTTTTTGCTCCTGGGAGAGGGTAGCTGGCAGGCCCTGGGGGGAGGTGGGGGGAAGGGTGGTGGTAGGGGTGGGGGTGACTGAGTGATGGAGGGATGGACACAAAGGGACGGAGGAGTGGGAGAAGGGATAGAAAGGTGGGAGCTCCCCACCTGAGGCTGCAGATCTCTATTGGGGCCCTGTGCCCTATGTCAAGGTGCAGACTGAAGGAAGGAGGACTGAGCTCCAGACAGCTCAGGAGGCTACACAACAACCAGGCCTCTTACAACATCAGTCTTATTTTAGCCCTCAATGGTAAGTAAGTCAAGCATTCAGAGTCATTGACAGAATACACACCAAGTCCAGGGCAGATAGTCTCTTCACAAAGCCTGTTGGATAACTTGGTGGAGTTGTTCTCAGGGGGAGTATGTCCTGTCAGCTGTAAAAGGTTACTCTGTAGCAGGCAGCTCCATAGAACAAACCACACAGTTTCCAATGGGGCTTTTGTGCTTGAATTACTAGCCTTCTGAGATGCCCCTTGACCTGTTGACGCTGTCTGTTTTGCCACTGTGGACTGGTGGGAATGACCCCTGGGCAACAGTGACCTTTCACAGAGTTCATCTCACCACTCTGTCTCTGTGTGAACAGCCGAAAGCTCAATGAGTTCTTCCACCATCTATGACAC
Organism: Oncorhynchus mykiss; assembly: GCF_013265735.2. Lineage (NCBI taxonomy): Eukaryota > Metazoa > Chordata > Actinopteri > Salmoniformes > Salmonidae > Oncorhynchus > Oncorhynchus mykiss. The sequence goes on from NC_050570.1 coordinate 14,949,526, forward strand.
AACTGAATGAAACTGAAAGCTGATAAACTGATGCATATATTGGCATTGAACAACATAAACAGGGGAACTCCTCAATAGCAAAATGTGTGAACTAATAAGCAGCTGTATTCTGCAAGTAATGTAATTTATGGGACGTAATGGCTAGAGCCAGGAGTTTTTTCCTGACCACATGACCTGACCAGGGAAAAACTCCTGGCTTCCGGCTTGTTGGATATGTTGTCTCATGTCTTATAGCTCTAGACTGACAGATTGTTGGATATGTTCTCTCATGTCTAATAGCTCTAGACTGACAGCTTGTTGGACATGTTCTCTCATGTCTAATAGCTCTAGACTGACAGCTTGTTGGATATGTACTCTCATTTCTAATAGCTCTAGACTGACAGCTTGTTGGATATGTTCTCTCATGTGTTATAGCTCTAGACTGACAGCTTGTAGGATATGTTCTCTCATGTCTAATAGCTCTAGACTGACAGCTTGTTGGATATGTTCTCTCATGTGTTATAGCTCTAGACTGACAGCTTGTTGGATATGTTCTCTCATGTGTTATAGCTCTAGACTGACAGCTTGTTGGATATGTTCTCTCATGTCTAATAGCTCTAGACTGACAGCTTGTTGGATATGTTCTCTCATGTCTAATAGCTCTAGACTGACAGCTTGTAGGATATGTTCTCTCATGTCTTATAGCTCTAGACTGACAGCTTGTTGGATATGTTCTCTCATGTCTAATAGCTCTAGACTGACAGCTTGTGAAGACAGAGAGTGGGAAGCCCAGCTTCTTATCACCTTGACTTTGGGCCTGCCAGACCAGACCAGCCAGACCAGACCAGCCAGACCAGACCAGACCAGCCAGACCAGACCAGCCAGACCAGACCAGACCAGCCAGACCAGACCAGCCCGACCAGCCAGACCAGACCAGCCAGACCAATCAAGAGACCAGGACAATCAGACGTAGCCTTTATTTTACAATAGAAAGTCAGTGTGTGCCTGATTGAAAGGGAGGGCCTCTGAATGCTGTTCCTGAAAGGACACACAAGCCCTGAAGCACCAGAGAAACCCGCACCACCACTTAACTCCTTCCAGGGAAATCATTAGTCATTACCAAGAAACACGGTGCTACCATACAATGGAATAATACAAAGCTTGTAAAGTGTTCTGTTTCCTGGAAACGGACACCATTAAAAGCGATGGGAAGAGACAAGAGCAGGTAGGAGCTGGAACGAGAGGCACCAGATAGTTCAAATCACTCCATCATCTGAGGGCTAGGATGCATCCCAAATGGCACCCTATTCCCTAGATACTGAACTACTTTTGCCCCGGACCCATATGGCTCTGCTCAAAAGTAGTGCACGATCTAGGGAATAGGATGCCATTTTGAGATGCAGCCTTAGTCTTCTGTGTTGCCATGCTGTAGTCAGCAGTGCTAGCTAGTGCCACTGACCTGTCAGCCATGTTCAACCGCTGAGGCATTGGTGCCTTGGTATGTTGGAAAAGTACCCATGGTACTTATAGGCTCAGTGAGTAAATGTTGTTGGTTCCTTAGTGTGCGTTGTGTAAGCTAAATGCATGTTTCCCTCAACATGCTTTTTTATACACAAATGTGTATATACAGTGGGGAGAACAAGTATTTGATACACTTATAAAGCGTATATATATATATATATATATTATCGTATATATATTGTATATATATATATATTTGTATTTATATTTGATGGGTTCACTTAAGGCAAGCAAAAGACACAGTGCACACAAACGCACTAATACATGTGCGCGCACACACACACACACTCACACACAAAGACATTTGTCTGTCCCATGTCGCAATGTGAGTGAACAATGACATTTACACACTGTGGTCTGTGTAATCATCTCCGCAGTACTTGGTTATTGCATTTGCATGTATCCCCCATGTATCAGACTGATTGAATGGGGCCCTACAGTGGGCTGGCACCAGGGGCCCCACAGTGGACTGGCACCAGGGGCCCCACAGTGGGCTGGCACCAGGGGCCCCACAGTGGACTGGCACCAGGGGCCCCACAGTGGACTGGCACCAGGGGCCCTACAGTGGGCTGGCACCAGGGGCCCCACAGTGGACTGGCACCAGGGGCCCCACAGTGGACTGGCACCAGGGACATCACAGTGGACTGGCACCAGGAGCCCCACAGTGGACTGGCACCAGGGACCCCACAGTGGACTGGCACCAGGGGTAACATACTGTAGATACTGAGTGTAGAAAACACTATGGGACTCATAAAGACATGCCTCTACTTCACTACACAGCATAGTGACTGACCCGCTCATTACCTTCTTAAATATGCTGCTGCTCACCCTGTCCTCTCCTGTGGGACTGCTGGACCTGTCTGTGTAGGAGACTAGATCTGCGTCCCAAATGGCACCCTATTCCCTATGGGCCCTGGTCAATAGTAGTGCACTATAAAGGGAATAGGGTGCAGTTTAGGACGTAAGCTAAGAGTATAGGGGCAAAGAGAGCCAGCAGGGGGTTTAGACCCAGTCAATAAAATCAATGTGTAAAAATATAAAGGGGGGCCTGCCAAACTCGGGCAGTGTAGCGTGGGTATTTACAGCCAAGTTAGCGGGCTCCACAGCGGGTATAACATACTGTAGATACAGACTGAGGAGAGAGGAGAGGAAAGAGAGACATGGGGGGAGAAACAGAAAGAGGAGAGAGAGAGAGAGAGAGAGAGAGCGAGAGAGAGAGAGAGAGTCATGGGGGAAGAAACAAAGAGAGAGGTGAGAGGCATGGGGGAGGCACAGAGAGAGGAGAGAGACATGGGGGAGGCACAGAGAGAGGAGAGAGACATGGGGGGAGACACAGAGAGAGGAGAGAGACATGGGAGGAGACACAGAGAGAGGAGAGAGGCATGGGAGGAGACACAGAGAGAGGAGAGAGACATGGGAGGAGACACAGAGAGAGGAGAGAGACATGGGGGGAGACACAGAGAGAGGAGAGAGACATGGGAGGAGACACAGAGAGAGGAGAGAGACATGGGAGGAGACACAGAGAGAGGAGAGAGACATGGGAGGAGACACAGAGAGAGGAGAGAGACATGGGGAGGAACAGAGAGAGGAGAGAGACATGGGGGAGGCACAGAGAGAGGAGAGAGACATGGGGAGGCACAGAGAGAGGAGAGAGACATGGGGAGGAACAGAGAGAGGAGAGAGACATGGGGGAGGCACAGAGAGAGGAGAGAGACATGGGGAGGCACAGAGAGAGGAGAGAGACATGGGAGGAGACACAGAGAGAGGAGAGACATCGGAGGAGACACAGAGAGAGGAGAGAGACATGGAGGAGGCACAGAGAGAGGAGAGAGACATGGGGAGGCACAGAGAGAGGAGAGAGACATGGGAGGAGACACAGAGAGAGGAGAGAGACATGGGGGGAGGCACAGAGAGAGGAGAGAGACATGGGGAGGCACAGAGAGAGGAGAGAGACATGGGAGGAGACACAGAGAGAGGAGAGAGACATGGGGGGAGGCACAGAGAGAGGAGAGAGACATGGGGAGGCACAGAGAGAGCAGAGAGACATGGGAGGAGGCACAGAGAGGGGAGAGAGACATGGGGGGAGGCACAGAGAGTGGAGAGAGGCATGGGGGGAGGGCACAGAGAGAGGAGAGAGACATGGGGGCGGCACAGAGAGAGGAGAGAGACATGGGGGGAGGGCACAGAGAGAGGAGAGAGGCATGAGGGAGGCACAGAGAAATGAGAGAGACATGGGGGAGGCACAGAGAGAGGAGAGAGACATGAGGGGAGACAGAGAGAGGAGAGAGGCATGGGGGAGAAACAGAGAGAGGAGAGAGGCACAGAGAGAGGAGAGAGGCACAGAGAGAGGGGAGAGGCACAGAGAGAGGGGAGAGGAGAGAGGCATGGGGGAGAAACAGAGAGAGGAGAGAGGCACAGAGAGAGGAGAGAAGCACAGAGAGAGGAGAGAGGCACAGAGAGAGGAGAGAGGCATGGGGGAGAAACAGAGAGAGGAGAGAGGCATGGGGGAGAAACAGAGAGAGGAGAGAGGAGAGAGGCACAGAGAGAGGAGAGAGGAATGGGGGAGAAACAGAGAGAGGAGAGAGGCATGGGGGAGAAACAGAGAGAGGAGAGAGACATGGGGAGGCACAGAGAGAGACATGGGGAGGCACAGAGAGAGGAGAGAGGCATGGGGGAGAAACAGAGAGAGGAGAGAGGAGAGAGACATGGGGGGGCACAGAGAGAGGAGAGAGGCATGGGGGAGAAACAGAGAGAGGAGAGAGGAGAGAGGCACAGAGAGAGGAGAGAGGAGAGAGGAGAGAGGCATGGGGGAGAAACAGAGAGGGTGGAGAGAGGCATGGGGGAGAAACAGAGAGAGGAGAGAGGCACAGACAGAGGAGAGAGGAGAGAGGCATGGGGGAGAAACAGAGAGAGGAGAGAGGAGAGAGGCACAGAGAGAGGAGAGAGGAGAGAGGCATGGGGGAGAAACAGAGAGAGGAGAGAGACATGGGTAGGCACAGAGAGAGACATGGGGAGGCATAGAGAGAGGAGAGAGACATGGGGGGGGGCACAGAGAGAGGAGAGAGGCATGGGGGAGAAACAGAGAGAGGAGAGAGGCATGGGGGAGACACAGAGAGAGGAGAGAGGCATGGGGGAGACACAGAGAGAGGAGAGAGGCATGGGGGGAGAAACAGAGAGAGCAGAGAGACATGGGGGGGCACAGAGAGAGGAGAGAGACATGGGGGAGAAACAGAGAGAATCTAATCTGACATGAGCCAGAGACAGCTAGTAGCTCAGAGAGATGATTTAAATGCTGTGAAGTAAGATTGCAGACCTGTAATCCTCTGGGTTTGGTGGAGATTACCAGGGACTGGTTGGCTGGCTGTGAGACAAACATAGATTCAGACAGTATTTGTTTTCTTTCAAATGTTTTAGCTGAGCTTCATTGAGCGTGCCCATCGCAATGGGACCAATGAATCCCACAAGATCGAACCCTGTGGATCTACAGTGTAGCACTCAGGGCGGGCTAAATCAGATGCTCAAAGTCTTTGAACAAAAACAAATACTATTTGAACCCAGGTATGCTAGGCTAACTGACTGTCTGTCTGTGAGAATGTGGTAGACGCAGCCCATAGGATCCAGGCTGAAATTAGAGCGTGGCGCTGAGAGAGAGGTTAGGCAGAGAACGTCTGGAAGCCGCCTCAGACTGCATCCACAGCACACTGCCCAGCTGTGATTTACTGGGACTGGGCTGCAGTAGTGAGGCAGACACAGCACACCAGTCTGTTAAAACTATGAGTGAGTGTGTCATTGTTAACTCACACACAGACAGAGGACCAGTGTGTGTGTGTGTGTGAGTCAGTGTGAAACGGCTAAGAATATGAGATATGTCGATCGTCTCAATGCTGCATCGTGGGATCTCACTGAATCAGCATTTCCACACATCTGAATTGTCTGGAGCCTTTAGACAATTGGAGTTTGGAACATAAAGAACCTTGGCGTAACAGGATTCAGTGAACTAGATAACCTTTGATTCAGAAGAAAGGAGCTGTGGCTCTTTCTGAACGCTGCCCAGTCTAGTCTAGACATGCCCTGAAGCCTCTGAGGGGTTTGTCATGTCTGCAGCGCTAGCTAGGGCTGCGTCCCCAATGTCACCCTATTCCCTATATATATTGCACTCATTTTGATCAGGGCTTTGACCAAAAGTAGTGCACTATGTAGGGAATTGGGTGCCATTGGGGACGCAACCTAGGTCTAGCTCAGCTCAGTACAGTCGAGTGTCTTGCCTGCCTGCCGTGGCGGTGGATGTTTCCTTGCCAAGTTTCCTCTCTTTGTTTGGTCCACTCTGGTCAGTCTGGGTGCTTGGCCCGGCCGCACTGCAGCCAAACACACATATATCAACAACACTACAGGCTGTAACTACAGGAAACTCTTAGGGCAGCTCTGTCTGTCTGTCTGTTGCCAGGACCTGTGGCCTGGGTGAGCGATAGAGGAGAAAGAGAGGAGAGATAAGGAGAAACAGAAGGAGGTAGAGGAGAGAGAGGGAGAAACTGAGGGAGGTAGAGGAGAGAGAGGGAGATGCAGAGGGAAGTAGAGGAGAGAGAGGGAGATGCAGAGGGAGGTAGAGGGGAGAGAGGGAGAAGCAGAAAGAGGGAGGGCGATGGAAAGGGGGAAAGAGGGAAAGAGAGGGGGAGAGAGGAAGATCTCTGGCAGAGGACTGAACTCTTCCCACAACCTGCCAGAGAAGACCATGGTGACCGCTGCCCATTGAGGTGGTACAGGGCTGCCAGGGGAGAAGTCATAGGCATACCACACTCTCAAGAGCTCTTAGTACTTAAACAGTATGTTGGGTACAGAACCAGGGAAAGTGCACTTTCACCATTCATATGGGCTACGTGGTTTCCTCAACATAAGAGTGCTTAATTAAGGTCTGGACACAGAATCATAGAATTACGTATGAACTCTCTGTGAATCTAGCAGGGGGACAAGTAGGAAAATGATTCTCAAACACGAAGGAGAAGAGGAAAGAATAGCGTGGCTGAACAGAATACCATTATAAAGCCGTCATCTTTGATGACACAGACCTATAGTTCCACAGTCACTTAGGAAGTATTCTCTAGCCCTCCTCTCAGTCTATAAATTGTCTTGTCATATTGTAGCACTGGGATTAGACTCTTTGAAAGCCACTGCGAGTCCTGAGGCCAAAAAGTGATGAGAGAACACCTCCACTACAGACCGACTGAAGAACCTGTCTCTGTTGAGTTATGGGTCTGTAGTCAGTCTGCCCTTCCCTTACATCTCTTGATGTTGAGATAACGAGCTTGTTCCTGTTTGGTGGGTAGAGCAACCGGCGAGAGAGAAGGGACGTGTTGTGGACGTGCCCTGAGGTTAGACTAGAGGGTCGGATGGACTACAGCAGTGTGCCTGTGTGTTTACCAGGTCAGCCCTGTCTCTGGCTGTAGTGCTGGGACGACCAGTCTAAACAGAGTACCGTTAGGCCCTGGCTGTTTAGGGATGGGATGGAGGGCTAAATGACTTACAGATGGACTTCTCATACACACAGTATGGGTCCCAAATGGCACCCTATTTCATATAGTGCACTACTTTTGACTAGAGCCCTATGGCCCCTGGCCAAATGTAGTACACTCTAAAGGGAATAGGCTACCATTTGGGACACAACCACAAACAGCAGAGCATATAGGGACCATGGCTGGTTGAGGGGCTGTATTCAGCCTTGGTGGAATTTACAGCATACTTATCTAATTGAGATATCATTAGAAGGGGAGAACATTCCTCTGTGTATACGCCTACTGCTAATATGTAGGATATATTTGTTATACTTGCACTAATAAAGTGTACACAGCAGCCAACCGCAAATCCTGATTTATGGTCCATATACTTTGAGTAAGGCCAATAATGATGTTGGGTACAGAGACATGTATGGACATGTCTGGAGGGTGTGTTAGACCAGGGATGCTGCTGCTGCTTTCAGCACTGCAGACTTTTGATGTCTATACCTTCAAAGCATCCTCTATGAGGGCTTTTGACTAACCCTGACCAAACACATCTGATTATGGTAGGAAATGGGATAAACGTGAAATAGGACTAAACAGTGTTTCTCAGGGCTCCCCTAAGTTGTTGGACTTCGATGGAGCTTGTTGTTTCTGTATTTGTCAGGGATGCCGTCTGACAGAAAGATAACAGACAACAGACAACCCAATGCTGTGCTGCCTCTTCCTTTCCAAAGGAATTGGAGACAGCCAGAGAGAGCCTTTAGGCTGGATGTGTTGTCTCTGTCTGTGTTCCATAAATCACTGTCTGTCGGAGTACAGGGCCCAGGCATCAACACAGTATAACTCACCATCACACCCACCACTCAAACACTTCACAACTTTCACCCCCACTAAGATTAATGCTCCCTGTGTGTGTGTGTGTGTGTGTGTGTGTGTGTGTGTGTGTGTGTGTGTGTGTGTGTGTGTGTGTGTGTGTGTGTGTGTGTGTGTGTGTGTGTGTGTGTGTGTGTGTGTGTGTGTGTGTGTGTGTGTTTGTGTGTCTGTACATGTGTGTGTGTGCGTGTGTGTGTGTGTGTGCGTGTGTGATTAATTCTTCCTGGACTGATGTGCTGGTAAAACTGGGACAAGGAAACTCTGAAGGCTCCACACACACATCTACATACAGCCAGTCAGAGAGCAGAGCAGTAGAGACACATCTACATACAGCCAGTCAGAGAGCAGAGCAGTAGAGACACATCTACATACAGCCAGTCAGAGAGCAGAGCAGTAGAGACACATCTACATACAGCCAGTCAGAGAGCAGAGCAGTATAGCTCTCATTGTCTGTTGATGTTTAGTGTTGAGAAAGAGTGGAGAGGGAAATAGTGGCTGGCTGGCGCTACGCATCACAACTAAAAAAGATGTAGGATCTTCATTTGAGCCAGTTTGCTACAGCACGAAAATAATCCTGCAGCAACAGGAAATGTAATTATTATGTGGATTACAATTAATACAACTTTTTTGTAGGGGTTGATACATTTTGTTGTATGGGAAAATCAAGTCTGAAACCTCAAACACACTACAAGTTCTCCTGCAACGGGGTGATCAAATGAAGATCAAATCAAAGAATGGACGAAGAGAAAGCCAGGGGAGGAGTTGCATGCACACTGACAGGCACACACAACACACACTGAAAGTATTTGGTTTTAAATATATTTAAGCATCAAAAGTCAATTAAATTGCTAAGATACACTTAGGTATCAAAAGCAAAAGTATAAATCATTTCACATTCCTTATATTAGGCAAACCAGACAGCACATGCTTTACTTGTATTTTGTTAGGGAGAGCAAGGTGCACACTCCAACACTCACACATCATTTACAAACCAAGCATGTGTGTTTAGTGAGTCCTCCAGGTCAGAGGCAGTAGGGATGACCAGGGGTGTTCTGTTGATAAGTGTGTGAATTGGGCCATTTTCCTGTCCTGCTAAGCATTCAACATGTAACGAGTACTTTTAGGTGTCAAATAAAATGTACGGAGTAAAAAGTACATTATCTTCTTTATGAAGTGAAGTAAAAGTAGGACTAGGGCTGAGGGCTGAGGACTGAGGCTGAGGACTGAGGCTGAGGACTGAGGACTGAGGGCTAGGGCTGAGGACTGAGGACTGAGGCTGTGGACTGAGGCTGAGGCTGAGGACTGAGGGCTGAGGACTGAGGCTGAGGACTGAGGACTGAGGCTGAGGACTGAGGACTGAGGCTGAGGACTGAGGCTGAGGCTGAGGGCTGAGGGCTGAGGACTGAGGCTGAGGACTGAGGCTGAGGCTGAGGCTGAGGACTGAGGACTGAGGCTGAGGACTGAGGACTGAGGCTGAGGGCTGAGGGCTGAGGACTGAGGCTGAGGACTGAGGGCTAGGGCTGAGGTGGGTGGAGGGAGGGAGAGTAGATAAGGAAAAGTCAAACAATGAGATGGACCTGGCCAGGCTGCCTCCGGAGCAGCAGAGTGGAGAGAGGAGGAATGTGCCAAGGCACGGACAGACAGAGGGTGGGCCATTGGGTTCATCCACCTGCCTGCCGGGGGCACTGCACAAACCCGTCAAAACAAATGTTTCACATGACTACAACTATAATATGAGAGGACATACACACAGAAAACAGTCAAGCAAGTTGGCGCTCTGGGTATCATGCTTTTACTGCTATTTTTCAGTTCTGCTGTGTGGAATTGGTCACCACGGCAACTCTACTAGGAGTCATGCAAAACACGTTTCATATTGTACTCGGGGAGCATGCAGTGATTGGAGACACATTTGCTTTGGGGGCTTTGGGTTCCTCACAATAGGCTGCTGCTGCCTGCTGCTCTGAACAGCTGTTTCACCTGAATCAGTCTGCTAATTAGGAACCTGCGGTTTCACTTTCCGTTTCTGTCAGATTGCTTTGCTGTGTGACACAGGATGTAACAGGGACAGCGAGTGTGTTTTATAAATGTGGGTTTATGTTACCAATCAGGAGATTGTGATCACAACATGCACAGACAGCAAATGGGCCAGAACTCAATATGTGGTGGAGTGAGTCTCTCCTTTACCCTCCTGTAGGGTTAATCTTTAGTTCAGGATCATTTCACTCTTGTCAATACCAGAGGTCTAGGAGAGCTGTGTCCTTTCACTCATGCATTATAGTAGACATGGAGCCATGAGCCAAAGTCAATGCCTATAGCAAAAACCATGGTAGTATGGAGAAAAGTATTGAACTCCACACACACAAACACACACACATACACTTTCTCTCCCTTTCTCTCTCAGTTTAAAGAGAACCAGAGACCTCTGAATGACAGGCAGCTTAATGGCTCCCATTCCAGCCGTATTGTCATCCTGTGAGACTTCCCTGAGCGGAAAAACACCAGAATCGGATTATTCCCCTCGTGAGTGAAAGGCTTCACACATGCTGATAGTCACAGCACTGCAGTGGCACCGCATCCGGCCCACAGGCTCCAGTCAGACTAACTAACGCTGGCACAACATGGTCCCTGGTGGGCAATGACTGGGCATTAGGCAGGCATCACGTGGTGGCACTGCCCTGCCTGGTCTCTGCCTAGTGGGACACGCCTGGTTACAGCACAGGTCTCCATAACACAGCTGCTGCCTATTGGCTGTGATCCACTGAGATCCAGAGGGCTCTGTGTGTGTGTGTGTGTGCGTGTGTGTGTGTGTGTGTGTGTGTGTGTGTGTGTGTGTGTGTGTGTGTGTGTGTGTGTGTGTGTGTGTGTGTGTGTGTGTGTGTGCGCGCGTGTGTGTGTGTGTGTGCGCGTGTGTGTGTGTGTGTACGTGCGCGTGTGTGTGTGCGTGCGTGCTCTCTCCCTTCTAGCTGGTATTAGAAATGCCTTTTTAAAACCTCCATGTTCTCCTTTGGAATCATAAACACAAGTCACAACCCACTGTCGTCACAAGTCAACTTGTTGTTGTAGAGGACAGAGGGTATAGGGTCGTTGGCATGGAAACACTGACGAAACGTTAATCAACAGACAAATATGAAACACCTTGCGTGTCACGTACACACTGGCAAGCAGCAGATTACAACTAAGAGATTAGGATACCATCAGGAGTGTTTAACGTCTCGATGGACCGTAACCAGCCATAACATACTCTGTTGAAGAAGACCCACATGAAAAAATACTACAGTTTACAATAGAATACTGCAGTACGAACTGCGTTTTTTGGGGTATATGTACTTTACTATTTATATTTTTGAAAGTTTTCATTTTACTTCACTACATTCTTAAAGAAAATAATGTACCTTTTCCTGGGGCGGCAGGGGAGCCTAGTGGTTAGAGCGTTGGACTAGTAACAAATCTGTCGTTCTGCCCCTGAACAAGGCAGTTAACCCACTGTTCCTAGGCCGTCATTGAAAAGAAGAATTTGTTCTTAACTGACTTGCCTAGTTAAATAAAGGTCAATTTTTTTTTTTTTTTAAGAATTCCTCCATAAATTTTCCCTTAACCCCAAAAGTACTCGTTACATTTTAAATGCTTAGCAGGACATGAACATTTTCCAATTTACGCACTTATCAAGAGATCATCCCTAATAATCCCTACATGCTTCTGATCTGACGAACTCACTAAACACAAATTCTTAGTTTGTAAATTATGTCTAAGTGTTAGAGTGAGCCTCTGGCTATCTGTAAATAAAAAAAAACAAGAAAATGGTGCTGTCTGGTTTGCTTAATATACGACATTTTAAATGATTTATACTTTTACTTTTGAGACTTAAGTATATTTAAAACCAAATAATTTTAGACTTTTACTCAAGTAGTATTTTACTGGGTGACTTTTACCTTTGCTCAAGTATGACAATCGGGTACTTTTTCCACCACTGGTACTTACTATAGAATGTTGTAGCATACTGTAGAATACTACAGTAAATACTACAGCGGTATACCCCCCCCCCCCCCCCCCCCCCAAAAGAAACACTGTAGTTAATACTACAGTAATGTCCGCAAAAACACTGCACCTTTTTAACTATAGTAAATACTAAAGTATTTAATGTGCATATACCCTGCCCATTCCCCTTCCCATATCACAATTTGGCTACCCATAAGTGAGAAGCCTAAAAGCCAAGTATAGAATATATTGTTCCCTACAGATTATAGATAAAATGCAGAAGTGCTGAACTATCTGCTCAGACCCCAGACCTACCAACAGGTTTTGGAAAATGTGCTATTTAAGTATTTCCCCAGTATGTTTCCTAAAGGAGAAATCCTCCACTTCTATGTCTAAGATAATAAAACAATATAGTAAACACTACATCAATGTCTGCAAAAACTCTACAGTAAATACTATAGTATACTACTGTCCACAAATACACCACAGTATACTACAGTCCACAAAAACCCTACAGTAAATACTACAGTATACTACTGTCCACAAATACACCACAGTATACTACAGTCCACATAAACCCTACAGTAAATACTACAGTATACTACAATCTGCAAAACACAACATTAATTTCTATAGTATATACTATAGTTTTCTTTGACTACAGTATTTATAAACACGTCAAAAAAAGAAACGCACTCTCACTGTCAACTGTGTTTATTTTCAGCAAACTTAACATGTGTAAATATTTGTATGAACATAACAAGATTCAACAACTGAGACATAAACTGAACAAGTTCCACAGACATGTTGTCACGGCCGTTGTCGGAATGAGACCAAGGTGCAGCGTGGTTTCTTTTATTTGTTAAAATGTCGCCAACAAAACAAGAAATAACAAAAACGACAGTGACGCTTACAAAGGCTATAGTGTCCCTAACAAAGACAACTTCCCACACTGAAAGGAGGGAAAATGGGCTACCTAAGTATGATTCCCAATCAGAGAAAACGATAGACAGCTGTCCCTGATTGAGAACCAAAACATATAAACACAAAAAACATAGAAATCAGAACATAGAATGCCCACCCAAATCACACCCTGACCAAACCAAGTAGAGACATAAAAAGGCTCTCTAAGGTCAGGGCGTGACACATGTGACTAACAGAAATGGAATAATGGGTCCCTGAACAAAGGGGGGGGGGTCAAAATCAAAAGTAACAGTCAGTATCTGGTGTGGCCACCAGCTGCATTAAGTACTGCAGTGCATCTCCTCCTCATGGACTGAACCAGATTTGCCAGTTCTTAATGTGAGATGTTACCCCACTATTCCACCAAGGCACCTGCAAGTTCCCAGACATTTCTGGGGGGAATGGCCCTAGCCCTCACCCTCCGATCTAACAGGTCCCAGACGTGCTCAATGAGATTGAGATCCGGGCTCTTCGCTGGCCATGGCAGAACACTGACATTCCTGTCTTGCAGGGAATCACGCACAGAACAAGCAGTATGGCTGGTGGCATTGTCATGCTGGAGGGTCATGTCAGGATAAGCCTGCAGGAAGTGTACCAAATGAGTGAGGAGAATGTCTTCCCTGTAACGCACAGCATTGAGATTGCCTGCAATGACAACAAGCTCAGTCCGATGATGCTGTGACACACCGCCCCAGACCCACCACTTCCAAATCGATTCCGCCCATAGGTGCCCATAGGTGCCCATAGGCGATGTTGTTGCCGGTGATGTCTGGTTAGGACCTGCCTTACAACAGGCCTACAAGCCCAGAGTCCAGCCTCTCTCAGCCTATTGCGGACAGTCTGAGCACTGATGGAGGGATTGTAAGTTCCTGGTGTAACTCTGGCAGTTGTTGTTGCCATCCTGTACTTGTTCTGCAGGTGTGATGTTTGGATGTGCCGATCCTGTGCAGGTGTTGTTACACTTGGTCTGCCACTGCGAGGATGATCAGCTGTCCATCCTGTTTCCCTGTAGCGCTGTCTTAGGCATCTCATAGTACGGACATTGCAATTTATTGCCCTGACCACATCTCCAGTCCTTATGCCTCTTTGCAGCATGCCTAAGGCACGTTTGGTGTTTTTCAGAGTCAATAGAAAAGCCTCTTTAGTGTCCTAAGTTTTTCATAACTGTGACCTTAATTGCCTACCGTCTGTAAGCTGTGTGTCTTAACGACCGTTCCACAGGTGCATGTTCATTAATTGTTTTTGGTTAATTGAACAAGCATGGGAAACAGTGTTTAAACCCTTTACAATGAAGATCTCTGAAGTTATTTGGATTTGAAAAAGGGACATTTCTTTTTTTTCTGAGTTTACTATAGTTAACTGCAAATACTACACTATACCACAGTAAAGGGACTTCAGTCCGCAAAACCACTACATTGAATTCTACAGTTTAGTCTGCAAAAACACTTAGAAAATACTATAGTATTTATTTATGTGGGAATTCATTATGCACGCACACACACACACAAGCACTCACGCACAAAGTTACCTAATGACACACACATGAACGCACACACACACAAGCACATACACACACATACAAAGATCGCAAATCCACACACACACACGCACACACACACACACACACACACACACACACACACACACACACACACACACACACACACACACACACACACACACACACACACACACACACACACACACACATACACACACACACATACAAAGAACAGGGAAGGATAAACCTGTTTTTACCTTGTCCTCCAGGCGGACCAGTCTGGCTCCCACAGTGTAGTATTCTTTATCTACACCTTTCTCTGAAAAACAACACACACATTTCCCTTCTTTCAAACACTGGCCTCACTATTGTGGTGGGTGGTACAATCTCAATCATCATTGGTGGGGGCAACACAAGGCATGCAAAAGATCCTGATCTATTCCTATAGGGTCAATAGCGAGACTTGCTGTAACTTAATTCTCTGAGGTCATTGCTGGTATCAGATGTCACAAGGAGGCCTCGGGGAAGGTAGATAGCAGGAGTGGAGACTAAAGTGGGTCCGTTCAACCATTGTTTCTCTACTACAAGACAATTTACATCTAACTGCCATGAGACAAGACCAATAACCTATTGTACCCAACCGCCCATGGTACTCATTCATTTGCCTAATTGAATCATCTTAAATTACACCCTATTAGTCTGAGGCCCGCACCCAACCCTAACCCGCAAATATAGAAAATGCGCTATGGACTACAGTCAAAGATGGCAGGACAATTTTTTGACAAGGGGTGCAGGATTTTTTGGGGGCCTGACTTAGATATGTTTCTGCTTATAATTTTTGACATTTTGGTAGGCTATTTGTTAGTCAACTTGTCTTTAATTAGATACATGTAGCTTCTCTTCTGTCATTATGTTGCTTTAGAAGACTAAATAAACCCTTGCTCAACAGGATAATGTAATAGATCGATAAAATGAATGCTTCAATCTAGTTACATCTGTACATTTTTCTCTGTCATCTCTCACGGAGCAAATACATTTAGGGACTGGGGAGAAAATACAATAACGCAACAACAACAAAAAAACAGGAATGATTTTCTGTGTAAAATGTCCAAATTACATCAGTTTGACAGGTTATAAGGAAAAAGAAAGCTGTGAAAACAACTCAACCGCAAAATGTTTCTGAGAGGATTTCAGTTCAGGTTCATTTTATGTGGTTGAAATACTATCAGCCTTTATGATGCCTGTATGATGAAGACAGCACTTCTACAGATGATATCTAGCTGAGCATTGCATTCTTTCAAGATGCAGAAATAAATAAATCACATTTCTCCACTCCTGTTCCCAAGTCCAAATTTTGCCTACATTTGGTGTATCATTTTACTGAAAGAAATGCTTAATTATGCAGGAGATAATATAAAGGCTATGTGAGAGGTTACAGTCATTGTCCAGATTTCAGTTTCCATTTAACCCATCTAAACAGGCTACAGTTCACTTGACATGCCATAGGCCTATTTGAAGTTCCGTCTTGTGACTGTCAAATTTGTATAGCGCCTCACAATCACCATACATAACATAGCCAGCACTCTTATCATCCACTTTTACCATTTAACCAAATCTTTCCCAAACATTACTTTTCTGACCCTCCCTTCTCTTTATTTTCAACTCTCCTTTCACAGCTTTTGTCTTATTGAATTAAACTTCTAGAATTCCCTTTTTGCCTCCGTGAATTGACATGAACTTTTTTTGCCAGTTTCCAAAAGCATTACTTTTGGAAACTGGCAGAAAGCGTCCCTAGGAGGGGTGCGTCACTTGAGTGGGTTGAGTCACTGATATGATCTTCCTGTCTGGGTTGCCCCCCCCCCCCCCCCCCTTGGGTTGTGCCGTGGCGGAGATCTTTGTGGGCTATACTCGGCCTTGTCTCAAGATGGTTAGTGGTTGAAGATATCCCTCTAGTGGTGTGGGGGCTGTGGGTGGTGTTATATCCTTCCTGTTTGGCCCTGTCCGGGGGTATCATCGGATGGGGCCACAGTGTCTCCTGACCCCTCCTCTCTCAGCCTCCAGTATTCATGCTGCAGTATTTTATGTGTCGGGGGGCTAGGGTCAGTTTGTTATATCTGGAGTACTTCTCCTGTCTTATCCGGTGTCCTGTGTGAATTTAAGTACGCTCTCTCTAATTCTCTCTTTCTCTCTTTCTTTCTCTCTCTCGGAGGACCTGAGCCCTAGGACCATGCCTCAGGACTACCTGGCATGATGACTCCTTGCTGTCCCCAGTCCACCTGGCCGTGCTGTTGCTCCACTTTCAACTGTTCTGCCTGCGGCTATGGAATCCTGACCTGTTCACCGGACGTGCTACCTGTCCCAGACCTATTATTTGACCATGCTGGTCATTTATGAACATTTGAACATCTTGGCCATGTTCTGTTATAATCTCCACCCGGCACAGCCAGAATAGGACTGGCCACGCCTCATAGCCTGGTTCCTCTCTAGGTTTCTTCCTAGGTTTTGGCCTTTCTGGAGAGTTTTTCCTAGCCAACGTGCTTCAACACCTGCATTGCTTGGTGTTTGGGGTTTTAGGCTGGGTTTCTGTACAGCACTTTGAGATATCAGCTGATGTACGAAGCGCTATATAAATACATTTGATTTGATTGGATTTGATTACTTGGTCACTAGCTCAATCCGCCCGCCATCCACCCACCCCCGCCATCCACCCACACTTCAGCCACACAATATTTAATGGCCCCAAACCCGTCCACCCTACCTTCAGCCACACAATATTTAATGACCCTAAACCCATCTACCCACCCTTCAGTCACACAATATTTAATGACCCTAAACCCATCTACCCACCCTTCAGCCACACAATATTTAATGACCCTAAACCCATCTACCCACCTTTCAGCCACACAATATTTAATGACCCTAAACCCATCTACCCACCTTTCAGCCACACAATATTTAATGACCCTAAACCCATCTACCCACCCTTCAGCCACACAATATTTAATGACCCTAAACCCATCTACCCACCCTTCAGCCACACAATATTTAATGACCCTAAACCCATCCACCCACCCTTCAGCCACACAATATTTAATGACCCTAAACCCATCCACCCACCCTTCAGTCACACAATATTTAATGACCCTAAACCCATCTACCCACCTTTCAGCCACACAATATTTAATTACCCTAAGCCCATCTACCCACCTTTCAGCCACACAATATTTAATGACCCTAAACCCATCTACCCACCCTTCAGCCACACAATATTTAATGACCCTAAACCCATCTACCCACCCTTCAGCCACACAATATTTAATGACCCTAAACCCATCCACCCACCCTTCAGCCACACAATATTTAATGACCCTAAACCCATCCACCCACCCTTCAGCCACACAATATTGAATGACCCTAAACCCATCCACCCACCCTTCAGCCACACAATATTTAATGACCCTAAACCCATCTACCCACCCTTCAGCCACACAATATTTAATGACCCTAAACCCATCTCCCCACCCTTCAGTCACACAATATTTAATGACCCTAAACCCATCTACCCACCCTTCAGCCACACAATATTTAATGACCCTAAACCCATCTACCCACCTTTCAGCCACACAATATTTAATGACCCTAAACCCATCAACCCACCTTTCAGCCACACAATATTTAATGACCCTAAACCCATCTACCCACCCTTCAGCCACACAATATTTAATGACCCTAAACCCATCCACCCACCCTTCAGCCACACAATATTTAATGACCCTAAATCCATCTACCCACCCTTCAGCCACACAATATTTAATGACCCTAAACCCATCCACCCACCCTTCAGCCACACAATATTGAATGACCCTAAACCCATCCACCCACCCTTCAGCCACACAATATTTAATGACCCTAAACCCATCTACCCACCCTTCAGCCACACAATATTTAATGACCCTAAACCCATCTCCCCACCCTTCAGTCACACAATATTTAATGACCCTAAACCCATCTACCCACCCTTCAGCCACACAATATTTAATGACCCTAAACCCATCTACCCACCTTTCAGCCACACAATATTTAATGACCCTAAACCCATCTACCCACCTTTCAGCCACACAATATTTAATGACCCTAAACCCATCTACCCACCCTTCAGCCACACAATATTTAATGACCCTAAACCCATCTCCCCACCCTTCAGTCACACAATATTTAATGACCCTAAACCCATCTACCCACCCTTCAGCCACACAATATTTAATGACCCTAAACCCATCTACCCACCTTTCAGCCACACAATATTTAATGACCCTAAACCCATCTACCCACCTTTCAGCCACACAATATTTAATGACCCTAAACCCATCTACCCACCCTTCAGCCACACAATATTTAATGACCCTAAACCCATCCACCCACCCTTCAGCCACACAATATTTAATGACCCTAAACCCGTCCACCCCGCGGATATAAACGCGGGGACTGCAGTTTCATCATTACATCCCATGTAAAGAAACCCAGAGTACACACACACCAACCCTGTCTTTCTCACACACACACACACACACACACACACACACACACACACACACACACACACACACACACACACACACACACACACACACACACACACACACACACACACACACACACACACACACACACACACACACACACACACACACAACCCCTCCCCCCACTTCCTTACTAAGGGGCCCCTAACACAAATAGGTCTTAGTCATGCAGTGAGTTCCTATAAACATAACAGCAGTAGATCAGTGTAATGGGGCTCCATCCTAGGGCCAGAGCAGACTCAGTCTAAGGCTTTGGACTTGGGGGAAGTGGGCTGTGTGTTGTGTGTTTGGCAGGCTGACTGCGCTAGTTTTATACTGTATGGCTGGTTTGGTTGTTATGGACGTGGAGTTTGTCGTGTAGTATGTGTGTGCGCGCGCGCGTGTGTGTGTGTGTGTGTGTGTGTGTGTGTGTGTGTGTGTGTGTGTGTGTGTGTGTGTGTGTGTGTGTGTGGAGAACACGTGGAAGTGCACTTAGCTTCTCAGCTGGATTCCTAATCCAATACCAGGGCCAATCAAGAAAGTGTTTAACCATGTTAGCTCCCCGTTAGCTTCCTGGGTCAGCCAAGACATGTTAACATCCAGGTGGAGTTGGAGGGGAAGGGAGGAGGAGGAGGAAGAGGAGGTGGAAGAGAGAGATGGAGAAGAGGAGGAAGATGGTGGTACACAGAGCAGGGGGAGGAGGAGGAGAAGAAGCAGAGAAGGAGGAAGAGGTGGAGAAAAAAGGAGAGGAGATGAGGGGGTACGCAGAGGAGGAGAGAAGAGGAGGAGGAGGATGAGGAGGAGAGGGGGAGATGGGTTGGAAGCGTTGTGCATACAAATACTAGTGTGTGTGTGTGTACCCAAACACACAAATCCAAACATACACACTCACAAACTATGTATACACTCTATACACACTACATGTACACACTAAACACACCAGGGATCTCTTGGCAGAATATTTAGTCTATTCTATTCAGCCTTATCATGGTGCCTGGTTGTCTCTGTTTGTGAGATGTATATAACATTAGGGGGCACAGTGAGGAGTGACAAGAGTTCACGAGTATCCTCAAGTGGGTTTTACCTGCCAGAAACATTCCTGGTTTCCCCAACGTATGGTCCAGTCTGGGGACAAGAAGGAGCACAAGACAGACACGTTAGGGAAAACTTTGGACAAAGCTTTGCAGCATTGGTTAGTGTTTTATGTCTGTGACAGAAAAGTGGAAGGAAAGAAATATAGATAAAGCAAGAGAGTGAAAGAAAGAGAGAGACTGACAGAGAGAGAGAGGGGAAGATGGAAAGAAAGAGAGGAAGAAGGAAAGATCGAAAGAGAGAGGAAGTTTACATACACTAAGGTTGGAGTCATTAAATCTTGTTTTTCAACCACTCCACAAATGTCTTGTTAACAAACTAAAGTTTTGGCAAGTCGGTTAGGACATCTACTTTGTGCAAGGCACAAGTCATTTTTCCAACAATTGTTTACAGACAGATTATTTCACTTATAATTCACTGTATCACAATTCCAGTGGGTCAGAAGTTTACATCCACTAAGTTGACTGTGGCTTTAAACAGCTTGGAAAATTCCAGAAAATGATGTCATGGCTTTAGAAGCTTCTGATAGGATAATTGACATAATTTGAGTCAATTGGAGGTGTACCTGTGGATGTATTTCAAGGCCTACCTTTAATCTCACTGCCTCTTTGCTTGACATCATGGGAAAATCAAAAGAAATCAGCCAAGAACTCAGAAAAAAAAGTAAACCTCCACAAGTCTGGTTAATTCTTGAGAGCAATTTCCAAACGCCTGAAGGTACCATGTTCATCTGTACAAACAATAGCATAAACACCATGGGACCACGCAGCCATCATACCGCTCAGGAAGGAGGCACGTTCTGTCTCCTAGAGTTAAACATACTTTGGTGCGAAAAGTGCAAATCAATCCCAGAACAGCAGCAAAGGACCTTATGAAGATGCTGGAGGAAACAGGTAGTATCTATATCCACAGCAAAACAAGTCCTATATTGACATAACCTGAAAGGCCACTCAGCAAGGAAGAAGCCACTGCTCAAAAACAGCCATAAAAAAGCCAGACTACGATTTGCAACTGCACATGGGGACAAAGATCGTACTTTTTGGAGACTTGTCCTCTGGTCTGATGAAACAAAAATAGAACTGTTTGGGCATAATGACCATTGTTATGTTTGGAGGAAAAAGGTGGGGGGGGGGGGCTTGCAAGCAAAAGAACACCATCCCAACCATGCATGGGGGTGGCAGTATCATGTTGTGGGGGTGCTTTGCTGCAGGACGGACTGGTGCACTTCACAAAATAGATGGCATCAAGAGAAAGGAAAATTATGTGGATATATTGAAGCAACATCTCAAGACATCAGTCAGGAAGTTAAAGCTTGGTCACAAATGAGTCTTCCAAATGGATGATGACCCCAAGCATGCTTCCAAAGTTGTGGCAAAATGGCTTAAGGACAACAAAGTCAAGGTATTGGAGTGGCCATCACAAAGCCCTGACCTCAATCCTATAGAAAATTTGTGGGCAGAACTGAAAAAGCCTGTGCAAGCAAGGAGGCCTACAAACCTGACTCAGTTACACCAACTCTTTCAAGAGGAATGGGCCAAAATTCACCAAACTTATTGTGGGAAGCTTGTAGAAGGCTACCCGAAACGGTTGACCCAAGTTAAACAATATAAAGGCAATGCTACCAAATACTAATTGAGTGTATGTAAACTTCTGACCCACTGGGAATTTGATGAAAGAAATAAAAGCTGAAATAAATAATTCTCTCTACTATTATTTTGACATTTCACATTCTTAAAATAAAGTGGTGATACTAACTGACCTAAGACAGTGAGTTTTTACTCTGATTAAATGTCAGGAATTGTGAAAAACTGAGTTTAAATGTATTTGGCTAAGGTGTATGTAAACTTCCGACTTCAACTGTATGATTATTTACATACACGTTAGAATCACATTTGGGTATATCTCTCAGTTTTCTCCTATCACAGCCATTCAACTCTTCAACTGTTTTAAAGTCGTAATTGGCCTAATGGTGAAATCCCTGAGTGGTTTCCTTCCTCTCCGGCAACTGAGTTAGGGAGGATGCCTGTATATTTGTAGTGACTGGGTGTGTTGATACACCATCCAAAGTGTAACTAATAACTTCACCATGCTCAAAGGGATATTCAATGTCTTTTTTTTTACCCATCTACCAATATGTGCCTTTATATGTGAGGCATTGGAAAATCTCCCTGGTCTTTGTGGTTGAATTTTTGTTTGAAATTCACTGCTCGACTGAGGGACCCTACAGATAATTGTATATGTGGGGTACATAGAGGAGGTAGTCATTCAAAAATCATTTTAAACGCTATTATTGCACACAGAGTGAGTTCATGCAGCTTATGTGACTTGTTAAGCAAATCTCTACTCCTGAATTTATGTAGGCTTGCCATAACAAATGGGTTGAATAATTATTGACAAAATGTTCAGCTATTCATTTTTTATTTATTTGTAAACATTTCTTAAAACCTAATTCCGTTTTGACATTATGGGTTATTGTGTGTAGGTCAGTAACACAAAATCTCAATTGAATCCATTTCAAATTCAGGCTGTAAGACAAGAACATGTGGAAAAAGTCAAGGGGTGTGAATACATTCTGAAGGCACTGTATTCACTCTATAACAAGAAGTATGTATATATTCCTGCTTATCACGCCTACACTGACACTTTGTTTACTGTTATTATCATTCCTCCTGCAACCAGTCACTTTCTCCTAATCCCCCTCCTACATGTACTGTACATATCTACCTCAAACTACTCCAGTATCCAGCACATTGTACATTTGGTATTGGTACTGACCCTTTTTGTTATAGTTATACTATTTTGATATTGATTACTACACTGTTGGGTTTTAGGTTTTATTTATTCACAACAAAGAAAAGAAGACAGTACAGATAAAAAAACGTGTAAAAGCAGTGTGCAGGTGAGGTTGGAATCCCAAAAGGGCACTGTTGGGTGGAGCTGGCAAGTTAAGCATTTCACTGTACTTGTGCATGTGACACTACCAACTTGAGAGAGTGTAATGCTTCTTTTTTCTACTTCTTCTTTTTTCAGGGAGTGAATACATTTAATTAATAAATGAACAAAACAAGAAACACAAACAGCGTACCGACAACTGGGGAAGAAACCAAAGGACAATGATAACTGGGGAAGAAACCTAAGGACAATGATAACTGGGGAAGAAACCTAAGGACAATGACAACTGGCGAAGAAACCTAAGGACAATGACAACTGGGGAAGAAACCTAAGGACAATGATAACTGGGGAAGAAACCTAAGGACAATGACAACTGGGGAAGAAACCTAAGGACAATGATAACTGGGGAAGAAACCAAAGGACAATGACAACGGGGGAAGAAACCTAAGGACAATGACAACTGGGGAAGAAACCAAAGGGAGTGACATATAAAGGGCAGGTAATCAAGGAGGTGATGGAGTCCAGGTGTGCGCGTAACTCTAGTGACAGGAGTGCACCCTAACAAGCAGACTGGTGACCTAGGGGGGGGAGGGTGAGCACACATGACAGTCCCCCTTCCCCAATGCGCGGCTCCTGCCGCAGGACGCCGACCAATATGATGATCCCAGGAATCAGGAGCGAACATGTCACCACTGCTAAGGCGCGGGAACCTGTCGATCCGGCTGAGGCGTGGGAGCATGACGACCTAGAGCGTCGGAGAGAGAGCATATGTGACAGTACCCCCTCCCTAGTGCGTTTGTCTCCAGCCACAGGATGTCAACCAAAGAGATGATCTCGGGGATCCAGAGCGGACCGGTCGCCTCCGGCGCAGAAACCTGACGAACTGAACCGGCTGAGGCGTGAGAGCCTGATGAGCCGGCTAAGACCTCCCAGTTGCCCCGGTCGAGGCCCGGGAACCTGTTCAGAGCTGAGGCTTGCCAGGTTGCTCCGGCTCCAACACCTGGACCCGACATCACACCCAACACACAAAAAGAAAAACCACTCCCTGATGCTTCCCTTTGTTGAGTTGTCATTCTGTAACGATGTTGCTGTTTCATGTCGGTGCGCTGTTCGTGTTTCTTGTTTTGTTCATTTATTAATTAAATGTATTCACTCCCTGAACTTGCTTCCCGACTTTCAGAGAGAGAGAGAGAGAGAGAGAGAGAGAGAGAGAGAGAGTAAATTAAAAAAAGAGAGTGAGTCAGTGGCCCACCTCCTCTGTAGCTCCTTAATGCGGACCATCATGGTGAGGTGTCCCTGGTTGTACTGCTCCATCACGTCCCTCACGTCGTACGGTTTCCTCGCTTGCTGTGGAGTATGAATATTGTATTGTAGTAACATGCGCAACACACACAGCACATTGTCACCCATGGAAATCCCTAGGGAAACCCCTAGGCCAACACAGTGCTTTGTTATTGCAGTGTACATTGACGATGAGGAAGCCAAGGGAAGAGTGCTCGTTCAGTGGGGCTTTCACTTGTTGTTTTGCATGAGGATGATGCTATCTTCTGACTAAGGCTGCATCGTCCCTGTGATGGCCCTGTGACGGCCCTAGTTTAGTCTTTACAGAGAAGCTAATCACCTACAAATAATTAAGTAATGAGAAGATGGTTGAACGTGAAGACTGAAGCAATGGCCTGGGTTTGTTGGAGACTGTTGGAGACTACAACCACAGTCAGATCATAAATAGAGTTGTTGATGACTAAAGGCCATGCGAGGTCATTCTGTGGTAGGTGCTTAGTCTTCTGCAGCTGTGCAGTGAGAGACTCTAGCCACAGAGCCTGAGATGAACAGGGTTCCCATGATACTGAGGCTGAACTGACGACAGGACAGACACAGATGTGCAGGTGCAAGTTGCAGTCTCAAACATACACACGTACATTGTTAACGCACGCACTGCGTACATGCGCATGCACGCACGCCTACATAAAACACATACGCATGCCTACATAAAACACATGCGCATGCATGCACGCACGCACGCGCACACAAACACACACACACACACACACCATTTCTGCAGCTGCACAACATGCCCTTGGGCTACCACTCCCCTTCCTGAGTAACCACAACACTCTCCAGAGCCTATTCTCTTTATTCTCCCTACTTCCACTCCCTTCCTCCACCCCTTCTCCCCCACTCTCCTCCTCCCCTCCTCCCCCAGTCAGTCCCCTCTTCCACCCCCCCACTCTCCTCCTCCTCCCCTCCTCCCACAGTCTCCTCTTCCACCCCCCACTATCCGCCTCCTCCCCTCCTCCCACAGTCCCCTCTTCCACCCTCCCACTCTCCGCCTCCTCCCCCAGTCTCCTCTTCCACCCCCCCCACTCTCTGCCTCCTCCCCTCCTCCCCCAGTCTCCTCTTCCACCCCACCACTCTCCTCCTCCCCTCCTCCCCAGTCCCCTCTTCCACCCTCCACTCTCCTCCTCCTCCCCTCCTCCCCCAGTCCCCTCTTCCATCCCCCACTCTCCACCTCCTCCCCGTCTCCTCTTCCACCCCCCACTCTCTGCCTCCTCCCCTCCTCACCCAGTCCCCTCTTCCACCCCCCACTCTACTCCTCCCCTCCTCCCACAGTCCCCTCTTCCATCCCCCCACTCTCCTCCTCCCCTCCTCCCCTCCTCCCCTCCTCCCACAGTCCCCTCTTCCATCCCTTCACTCTCCTCCTCCTACCCTTCTCCTCCACTCCCCTCCTCAACCCTGTATTTTACCTGAAATTTCTGTCTGGCCACAAAGTACTTCATTCTCCGGAGTACTTTGATTGCAGATTTTTGGGCGTGAGACAACCTGAAAGACAGACAGACAAACAAAGTTCAATTGGTTCCACTGCAGAGAGGAGAGCTGGTAAGTAAGCATTTTATTGTACTTTCAAGACGCTGTATCCTGTGCATACACTGTAGATTGTGGGGAGAAATCAAATTGGGAAAAAAATCATAAATATATACAGTGGGGCAAAAAAGTATTTAGTCAGACACCAATTGTGCAAGTTCTCCCACTTAAAACGATGAGAGAGGCCTGTAATTTTCATCATAGGTACACTTCAACAATGACAGACAAAATGAGAAAACAAAATCCAGAAAATCACATTGTAGGATTTTTAATGAATTTATTTGCAAATTATGGTGGAAAGTAAGTATTTGGTCACCTACAAACAAGCAAGATTTCTGGCTCTCACAGACCTGTAACTTCTTCTTTAAGAGGCTCCTCTGTCCTCCACTCGTTACCTGTATTAATGGCACCTGTTTGAACTTGTTATCAGTATAAAATACACCTGTCCACAACCTCAAACAGTCACACTCCAAACTCCACTATGGTCAAGACCAAAGAGCTGTCAAAGGACACCAGAAACAAAATTGTAGACCTGACCAGGCTGGGAAGACTGAATCTGCAATAGGTAAGCAGCTTGGTTTGAAGAAATCAACTGTGGGAGCAATTATTAGGAAATGGAAGACATACAAGACCACTGATAATCTCCCTCGATCTGGGGCCTCACCCAAGATCTCACCCCGTGGGGTCAAAATGATCACAATTTGATCACAATTTGAGCAAAAATCCCAGATCCACACGGGTGGACCTAGTGAATGATCTGCAGAGAGCTGGGACCAAAGTAACAAAGCCTACCATCAGTAACACACTTTGCCGCCAGGGACTCAAATCCTGCAGTGCCAGACGTGTCCCCCTGCTTAAGCTAGTACATGTCCAGGCCCGTCTGAAGTTTGCTAGAGAGCATTTGGATGATCCAGAAGAAGATTGTGAGAATTGTGATTCATATGGTCAGATGAAACCAAAATAGAACTTTTTGGTAAAAACTCAACTCGTCGTGTTAGGTGGACAAAGAATGCTGAGTTGCATCCAAAGAACACCATACCTACTGTGAAGCATGGGGGTGGAAACATCAAGCTTTGGGGCTGTTTTTCTGCAAAGGGACCAGGACGACTGATCCGTGTAAAGGAAAGAATGAATGGGGCCATGTATCTTGAGATTTTGAGTGAAAACCTCCTTCCATCAGCAAGGGCATTAAAGATGAAACGTGGCTGGGTCTTTCAGCATGACAATGATCCCAAACACACCGCCTGGGCAACGAAGGAGTGGCTTCGTAAGAAGCATTTCAAGGTCCTGGAGTGGCCTAGCCAGTCTCCAGATCTCAACCCCATAGAAAATCTTTGGAGGGAGTTGAAAGTCCGTGTTGCCCAGCAACAGCCCCAAAACATCACTGCTCTAGAGGAGATCTGCATGGAGGAATGGATCAAAATACCAGCAACAGTGTGTGAAAACCTTCATTTAAATTCATTAAAATCCTACAATGTCATTTCCTGGTTTTTCTTCCTCATTTTGTCTGTCATAGTTGAAGTGTACCTATGATGAAAATTACAGGCCTCACTCATCTTTTTAAGTGGAAGAACATGCACAATTGATGGCTGACTAAATACTTTTTTGCCCAACTGTACTTAATAAAATGCAAGTCGTTTAAATGATTTGTTAATTACATTTTACTAAAAAAGTTAGGAATAAATACAAATCAATATGTTGCTTAAAAATGTATATTTTATGAGGATAATCAGAGAGGAATGTTTTATTTAATTTACTAAATTTGTATAATATTTTAATAAGTTCTTGGAACAACTTGCCACCTGGCTCTGTTTTTAGAGGTTTGTGGGTAATTCAACATTTGCAGACTTTGATTCTTTACACAATGTTGTATACATGTTTGGAGAAAAATAATTATATGTCTTACCCTGGAAGTTACATCTACTCAATAATATTGTGTGTAAATTGTTGCCTTAACTTTTTAAAAGTCAAATAAACACCTCAGTGTATGACAAATCAATTTGATGTCATTTGTTCCAGCCCACAAGGGGTTAAGCCTGCAGATGTTTCCCCATCTCAGTTGTATTCCTTATCAATGCAACCCGACTTGTTTTCTGCTCTGAAAACAGAACATTTGTACTTGCATGCTTCCAGCCATTCTAATTGGCTTGTAGACCTACTACATTCCTACCATGCAATGGCAAAACACATGTGGCCCTGAGGGCTAGGAGAGTCCCCCTCCCTCCCTCCCTACCTACCACACGCACAAACACACACACACACACACACACACACACACACACACACACACACACACACACACACACACACAAACCACACGATCCACCCTGTGGAACTAAACAGGTTTATCATACAACTCATGGCTGTTGAACTCTGATGCACTTGTAATAAACAGTGTTCCTCTGTGAATTTCACCATATTAATAAAAACTGTGAATTAGTGTCCCTCTGTGAGTCTGGGGAGAACAAAACACAGCTTGTGTAATCTGAGTCACACACACACACAAACACACACACACACGGAAAACACACACACACACTCGCTCAACTCGCCTCATCTGTGTCAACAACCACCGCCACTAAACTAAACACCATAACAGCACACACTGAATATTAGCTATACAGGCACAGACACACGTCTTCCATCACACAAGGGTTTTGCACGGTGTGTTGGTGTTCGCTTGGTTTCCCTGTTTAAGCTGAAAAGCATTACAAGATGTACACAGAATTGGTTTAAAAACAAAAATATGTTGTTGTGAGCCAAATGTGATGGTTGGGATGAAAGGGAACTACTTGGGCGGGTGTTTATGTGCGGTTCTACTGCTGACCACTTACAGGGTTCATGGGGGTCATGGCTAGGGGATGACTACAGGGCAGTAGAGGAGGTGGGAACCTGCTAGCTAAATCTGCAAATAGGCCCTTGGTGTCTATTCTAAAACCTGTCTGATTATTTTGGTACATGTATAGAATGTGCCCTTTCCTTTTACAGTTTACCATTCATGTGGTGTGTTCATATTTCTATTTTCTGTTATTATATTATCGTACTATGTTGTCTCTGTACTGTAGGTACTGTGTGCTAGAACTGTAGCGTGACTGTGAGTAATGCTCATTCAGTGCAAACCCATGTTCATGTTATTTCCAGCCGGGTATCTCTGTCTGTTGCTTCTCTATGACACTAGCTTTGCTGACAGATCAAAGAGAAAGAAATCAATTGAATGTGGATGTTTTTTTCTATCTTAAGAACGGGAACTAAAATATCTGCTTTTACTTCATGCGTTTTAAACCGTGTGACCCTTCGCCTTCGGCAGTATCTTTCACATGAAAGGGGTCGGTAAGCCGCAGGATGCCGTTAGGAGTGTTTCTTGAGAGATGCCGGATTAAAGCTGAGCAATGCCACCGGATTCTTGAACAATCGACAACATTCTTAAGGAATTCGGAGAGGGGACTCACATCGTAAAATACCACAGATATGAGTGATGGGCACAGGAACAAACGAGAGACAGAGGACAGAGTTGCATCCATCCAGAGATAACGGCACAACACAGTCTGTAAAGTCACAAAGTCTGGGGGTTTAAAAGAATGTGGTCCCAAATCCCAAAAACATCCTCCCATAACTAGAGTGCTAGAGAGAGAAAATGCATATGTGTGTGTGAGTGAGTGAGTGAGTGAGTGAGTGAGTGAGTGAGTGAGTGAGCGAGTGAGTGTGTGTGTGTGTGTGTGTGTGTGTGTGGTGTGGCACTCTTTGCCGGGCTCTGAGTGTGACTGTGGTGAGAGATAAGGTCTTCTCCTCTGAAGTACTCCACAGCAAACTAATCACTCCATTCTGAAGGCAGCAGGCAGCAGCCCTTTGTAGGGGGAAAGGAAGGGGTTGGAGGGGTGTATGGGCAGGGGCAGACTTAGTGATTTGGAGGCCCCAGGCAGAGGCCAGTCTCAGGCCCCCTCCCCACTCATGTTTATTTAACACAATCATAGCTACTGAATGAAGAGCTGCTCAGAGCCGGCTCATTAAATCAGGATTCCTATTTGACTCAGCTGTGCCTCCTTGCCCGTCCCACATTTCCCCATCTCCCAGCCCTTCTAATGTGACTAGCCCCTATGCGTCACCCTCTTTTCCCCTGTCCTGCTACACAGTTTCTCCCTGCAGAACGTCACTGAGTGGAGGTGCTAAAGGAGCTCCTTAATCTTGACCCCCAAAAGCCATCTGGGTCAGATGGTTAAAATCCTTTCTTCTTTAAGGTGGCTGCCTCTATCATCACCAAGCCTATCTCTGACCTTTATAACCTGTCTCTCCTCTCTGGGGAGGTTCCCAGTGCTTGGAAGGCAGCCAAGGGGGAGATCAAGCTGATCCTAAATATTATAGGCCAATTTCCATCTTGCCCTGTTCATCAAAAGTGTTGGAAAAACTGGTCAATAATAAACTGACTGGCTTTCTTGATGTCTATAGCATTCTCTCTGGTATGCAATCTGATATCCATTCAGGTTATGTGTCACTGCAGCCTTAAAGGTCCTAAATTTTGTCACCATTGACCTTGATTATAAGCAATGTTGTGCTACTATTTTTATTGACTTCGCTAAAGCTTTTGATATGGTAGACCATTCTATTCTTGTGGGTCGGCTAAGGAGTATTGGTGTCTCTGAGGGGTCTTTGGCCTGGTTTGCTAACTACCGCTCTCAAAGAGTATAGTGTACTGGATCGAGCTGAAAAAAACACTCAAACTGGACAGCTTAATCTCCATCTCTACATTTAAAGACTCAATCATGGACACTCTTACTGACACTTGTGGCTGCTTCGAGTGATGTATTGTTGTCTCTACCTTTTCTCCCTTTGTGCTGTTGTCTGTGCCCAACAATGTTTGTACCAGGTTTGTGCTGCTACCATGTTGTGCTACTGCCACAGCCACTGCCATGGCCCCATCCTGCCTGGTGTCAATGGTACAGGCTAGTGGCGGAGTGTAATGGTGTGTGGAATGATTTCCTAGCAACGTTTGAATGCCACACCTTGTAGAATCCATGCCTCAAAGAATTATGGAGGCAAAGGGGAGTCCAACCTGGAACAATCCCAAAAAAATGTTTTTATACTGTCGCAAAGCTAACTAAAAAGCAGCATTCCCAAGAGAGGATGGCTTTCACTTCAGCAGTGATGAATTCATTAACTTCTTTGATGAAAACATAATGATCATTAGAAAGCAAATTACGGACTCCTCCTTGAATCTGTGTATTTCTCCAAAACTCAGTTGTCCTGAGTCTGCACAGCACTGCCATGACCTAGGATCAATGAAAACACTCAAGTTGTTTAATTCTATATCTCTTGACACATTCATAAAAATAGTAATGGCCTCTAAACCTTCAAGCTGCATACTGGACCCAATTCCAACTAAATTACTGAAAGAGCTGCTTCCTGTGCTTTGCCCACCTATGTTGAACATAATAAACGGCTCCCTATCCACCAGATGTGTACCAAACTCACTAAAAGTGGCAGTAATAAAGCCTCTCTTGAAAAAGCCAAACCTTGACCCAGAAAATGTTAAAAAACTATTGGCATATATCAAATCTCCTTTTCCTCTCAATTTTGGGGGGAAAAAGCTGTTGCGCAACAACTCATTGTCTTCCTGAAGACAAACAAGGTATATGAAAAGCTTTAGACTGGTTTTAGACCCCATCATAGCACTGAGACTGCACTCGTGAAGGTGGTAAATTACCTTTTAATGGTGTCACACCAAGGCTCTACAACTGTCCTCCTAGACCTTAGTGCAGCTTTTGACACCATCAATCACCACATTCTTTTGGAGAGATTGGAAACCCTAATTGGTCTACACGGACAAGTTCTGGCCTGATTTAGATCTTATCTGTCGGAAAGATATCAGTTTGTCTCTGTGGATGGTTTGTTTTTCGACAAATCAATTGTAAGTTTCGGTGTTCCTCAAGGTTGAGTTTTAGGACCACTATTGTTTTCACTATATATTTTACCTCTTGGTTATGTCATTTGGAAACATAATGTTAATTTTCACTGCTATGCGGACAATACACAGCTGTACATTTGGATGAAACATGGTGAAGCCTGAAAAATGTGCCCTTTCTGGAAGCCTGTGTCTCAGACATAAGGAAGTGGATGGACAAAACAGAGATTCAGTTCTAATGTAGGTGCCAAGAAACAATGAGATCTTCTGTTGGATCTGACAATTAATCTTAATCTCAAATAAAACAGTGAAGGACCTCGGCAATACTCTGGATCCTGATCTCTCTTTTGACAACATATCAAGAATATTTCAAGGACAGATTTTTTCCATCTTCGTAAGATTGCAAAAATCTTAAACTTTTGGTCCAAAAATTATGCAGAAAAGCTAATCCATTCTTTTGTCACTTCTAGATTAGACTACTGCAATACTCTACTTTCCGGCTACCCGGATAAAGTACTAAATAAACTTCAGTTAGCGCCAAACACGGCTGCTAGAATCTTGACAAGAATCAAGAAAATCTATCATATTACTCCAGTGCTAGCCTCTCTATCCTGACATGTTAAGGCTAGGGCTGAGTTCAAGGTTTAACTGCTAAACCTACAAAGCATTACATGGGCTTGCTCCTACCTCTCTCTCCGATTTGGTCCTGCTGTACATACCTGCACATATGCTACGGTCGCAAGATGCAGGCCTCATTATTGTCCCTAGAATTTATAAGCAAACAGCTGGAGGCAGGGCTTTCTCCTATAGAGCTCCATTTTTAAAGAATGGTCTGCCTATCCAAGTGAGAGACGCAGACACTGTCTTGAACTTTTAGTCTTTATTGAAGACTCATTTCTTCAGTAGGTCCTATGATTGAGTGTAGTCTGGCCCAGGGGTGTGAAGGTGAACGGAAAGGCACTGGAGCGACGAACCACCCTTGCTGTCTCTGCCTGGTCGGTTCCCCTCTCTCCACTAGGATTCTCTGCCTCTGACCTTATTACGGGGGCTGAGTCACTGGCTTACTAGTACTCTTCCATGACGTCCCTAGGAGGGGGGCGTCATTTGAGTGGGTTGAGTCACTGACGTGACCCTCCTGTCTGGGTTGGCGCCCCCTCGGGTTTGTGCCATGGGGGAGATCTTCGCATTATCAGCAACCATCACTCCTGTGTTCCAATGGCACGTTGTGTTAGCTAATCCAGGTTTATAATTTAAAAAGGCTAATTAATCATTAGAAAACCCTTTTGCAATTATGTTAGCACAGCTGAAAACGGTTGTCATGATTACAGAAGCAATAAAACTGACCTACTTTAGACTAGTTGAGCATCTGGAGCATCAGCATTTGTGGGTTCGATTACAGGCTCAAAATGGCCAGAAACAAATAACTTTCTTCTGAAACTTGTCAGCCTATTCTTGTTCTGAGAAATTAAGGCTATTCCATGCAAGAAATTGCCAAGAAACTGAAGATCTGTGTACTACTCCCTTCACGGAACAGCGCAAACCGGTTCTAACCCGAATAGAATGAGGAGTGGGAGGCCCCGGTGCACAACTGAGTAATAGGACAAGTACATTAGAGTGTCTAGTTTGAGAAACAGACGCATCACAAGTCCTCAACTGGCAGCTTCATTAAATAGTACCCACAAAACACCAGTCTCAACATCAACAGTGAAGAGGCGACTCCGGGATGCTGGCGCAACCTTCACTGGGGACGTGGGAAGCATGTTCCCCCCCACATTCTGAAATTGCATTCTTGCATTCCTAAGTTTTATTATTGGAATGTCGGACGCCTCCGAGTATGTCGGGTAGGCTGTTTGGAGTGTTTATCTGACTAAAATATATACAGTACCAGTCCAAAGTTTTTATTTTACACTTTTTAATTTGTACTATTTTCCCCAATATATAATAGTGAAGACATCAAAACTATGAAATAACACATATGGAATCATGTAATAACCAAAAAGGTGTATAACAAATCAAAAAGTAGCCACCGTTTGCCTTGATGGCAGCTTTGAACACTCTTGGCATTCTCTCAACCAGCTTCACTTGGAATGCTTTTCCAACAGTCTTGAAGGAGTTCCAACCTATGCTGAGCACTTGTTGGCTGCTTTACCTTCACACGGCGGTCCAACTCATCACAAACCATCTTAATTGGGTTGAGGTCAGGTGATTGTGGAGGCCAGGTCATCTGATGCAGTATTACTCTCCTTCTTGGTCAAATAGCCCAAACACAGCCCGGAGGTGTATTGGGTCATTGTCCTGTTGAAAAACAAATGATAGTCCCACTAAGTTCAAACCAGATGGGATGGCTGCAGAATGCTGCGGTAGCCTTGCTGGTTAAGTGTGCCTTGAATTCTAAATAAATCACAGACAGTGTCACCAGTAAAGCACCCCTACATCATCACATCTCCTCCTCCATGCTTCACGGTGGGAACTACACATGAAGAGATCATCCATTTACCTACTCTGCATCTCACAAAGACACTGTGGTTGGAACCAAAAATCTCAAATTTGGACTCATCAGACCAAAGGACAGATTTCCACGGATCGAAAGTCCATTGCTCGTGTTTATTGGTCCTCTTCTTCTTAATGATGTCCTTTACTAGTGGTTTTCTTTGCAGCAATTCGACCACGAAGGCCTGATTCATGCAGTCTCCTCTGAACAGTTGATGTTGAGATGTGTCTGTTACTTGAACTCCATGAACCATTTATTTGGGGGCTGGTAACTCTAATATTTCTGGGTCTTTCTTTCCTGTGGCGGTCCTCATGAGAGCCGGTTTCATCATAGCACATGATGGTTCTTGACATCATTTGAGTCAACTGGAGGTGTACCTGTGGATGTATTTCAAGGCCTACCTTCAAACTCAGTGCCTCTTTGGTTGACATCATGGGATAATCTAAATAAATCACGCAGCCGTCATACCGCTCAGGAAGGAGACGCATTCTGTCTCCTAGAGATGAAAATACTTTGGTGCAAAAAGTGCAAATCAATCCTTTTCTGCAAATCAACAGAAAAGGACATTGTGAAGATGCAGGAGGAAACAGGTATAAAAGTATCTATATCCACACTAAAACAAGTCCTATATCAACATAACCTAAAAGGCCTCGGTGCTCAGGTGCTCAGCAAGGAAGAAGCCACTGCTCCAAAACTGCCATAAAAAAAGCCAGGCTACGGTTTGCAACTGCACATGGGGACAAAGATCGTACTTTTTGGAGAAATGTCCTCTGGTCTGATGAAACAAAAATAGAACTGTTTGGCCATAATGACCATTGTTATGTTAGGAGGAAAAAGGGGGGGCTTGCAAGCCGAAGAAATAAAAGCTCAAATAAATCATTATCTCTACTATTATTCTGACATTTCACATTCTTAACTGACCTAAGACAAGGAGTTTTACTTGGATTAAATGTCAGGAATTGTGAAAAACAGAGTTTAAATGTATTTGGCTAAGGTGTATGTAAACTTCCGACTTCAACTGTATAATTTTTTTTTTATGGCTTTCTCAACCATTCTAGCACAGATACAAACTCCAACCATGTTCATATGGCTAATAAGAAAATATTTAATTTGCATCACAAAGGGAGTGAAATGCATCAGAAAGTAGTGGAAAGATTGGGAAAACACCAGGAAATATCATCAGGTAATAACTGTGTGTGTTGAAAAAAAGATCTGCCTTGTTTTCAATTGTGGTTCCGTCACAGTCTGTTCTAACGTGTCCTGCGGCTTGTGAGCGTCATAGAGGGAAATAGAAGACACACAAGTGTTCCTGAAAGTCTTAGTCTAATAGACCCAATCGTTCAAAAGCTACAACCAAGTATGGAGAAAGAAAACTGAAACTGCTCTATTTGTCAAAACCAGAGACGGTCACAACCGCTAAATATCGCACACTGGAGTAGGGCCTCGAGCAGAGGAAAAAGGCAAGAAAACATAGAAATGAGATATTATTAAACAAAATTATGCCAAGTTCCCAAGGCCCCTAGTGATGTGAGGCCCCAGGCAATTGCCTGAGTTGCCTAATGGTAAGTCTGCCACTGTGTATGGGGGGATGTATGCGGAGAGAATTCTTGTTGTGACTGCTGCATCCTGGCCCTATAGCTGGCTAGCTGGTGCTCTGTGAAGAAGCACACACTCCCGCTTTTGTGGAGTCAACCAGACGATTTGAAGACTTCATTATAGGGTAGGGACAACCAGTCAGTCTGAAGACTTCATTAGAGGGTATGGACAACAAGTCAGTCTGAAGAATTCATTACAGGGTAGGCACAACAAGTCAGTCTGAAGACTTCATTAGAGGGTAGGGACAACAAGTCAGTCTGAAGAATTCCTTACAGGGTAGGGACAACAAGTCAGTCTGAAGACTTCATTACAGGGTAGGGACAACAAGTCAGTCTGAAGACTTCATTAGAGGGTAAGGACAACAAGTCAGTCTGAAGACTTCATTACAGGGTAGGGACAACAAGTCAGTCTGAAGACTTCATTATAGGGTAGGGACAACAAGTCAGTCTGAAGACTTCATTACAGGGTAGGGACAACAAGTCAGTCTGAAGACTTCATTACAGGGTAGGGACAACAAGTCAGTCTGAAGACTTCATTATAGGGTAGGGACAACAAGTCAGTCTGAAGACTTCATTACAGGGTAGGGACAACAAGTCAGTCTGAAGACTTCATTACAGGGTAGGGACAACAAGTCAGTCTGAAGACTTCATTACAGGGTAGGGACAACAAGTCAGTCTGAAGACTTAATTAGAGGGTAGGGACAACAGGTCAGTCTGAAGACTTCATTAGAGGGTAGGTACAACAAACCGGTCTTAAGACTTCATTAGAGGGTAGGGAAAACAGGTCAGTCTGAAGACTTCATTAGAGGGTAGGGACAACAAACCGGTCTTAAGACTTCATTACAGGGTAGGGACAACAAGTCAGTCTGAAGACTTCATTATAGGGTAGGGACATTACAGGGTAGGGACAACAAGTCAGTCTGAAGACTTCATTATAGGGTAGGGACAACAAGTCAGTCTGAAGTCTTCATTACAGGGTAGGGACAACAAGTCAGTCTGAAGACTTCATTACAGGGTAAGGACAGGAAAATGGTCTGAAGACTTCATTACAGGGTAGGGACAACAAGTCAGTCTGAAGACTTCATTAGAGGGTAGGGACAACAAGTCAGTCTGAAGACTTCATTACAGGGTAGGGACAACAAGTCAGTCTGAAGACTTCATTACAGGGTAGGGACAACAAGTCAGTCTGAAGACTTCATTATAGGGTAGGGACAACAAGTCAGTCTGAAGACTTCATTACAGGGTAGGGACAACAAGTCAGTCTGAAGACTTCATTACAGGGTAGGGACAACAAGTCAGTCTGAAGACTTCATTACAGGGTAGGGACAACAAGTCAGTCTGAAGACTTAATTAGAGGGTAGGGACAACAGGTCAGTCTGAAGACTTCATTAGAGGGTAGGTACAACAAACCGGTCTTAAGACTTCATTAGAGGGTAGGGAAAACAGGTCAGTCTGAAGACTTCATTAGAGGGTAGGGACAACAAGTCAGTCTGAAGACTTCATTATAGGGTAGGGACATTACAGGGTAGGGACAACAAGTCAGTCTGAAGACTTCATTATAGGGTAGGGACAACAAGTCAGTCTGAAGTCTTCATTACAGGGTAGGGACAACAAGTCAGTCTGAAGACTTCATTACAGGGTAAGGACAGGAAAATGGTCTGAAGACTTCATTACAGGGTAGGGACAACAAGTCAGTCTGAAGACTTCATTAGAGGGTAGGGACAACAAGTCAGTCTGAAGACTTCATTACAGGGTAGGGACATTACAGGGTAGGGACAACAAGTCAGTCTGAAGAATTCATTACAGGGTAGGGACAACAAGTCAGTCTGAAGACTTCATTACAGGGTAGGGACAACAAGTCAGTCTGAAGACTTCATTACAGGGTAGGGACAACAAGTCAGTCTGAAGACTTCATTACAGGGTAGGGACAACAAGTCAGTCTGAAGACTTCATTACAGGGTAGGGACAACAAGTCAGTCTGAAGACTTCATTAGAGGGTTGGGACAACCAGTCAGTCTGAAGACTTCATTAGAGGGTAGGGACAACAAGTCAGTCTGAAGAATTCATTACAGGGTAGGGTCAACAAGTCAGTCTGAAGACTTCATTACAGGGTAGGGACAACAAGTCAGTCTGAAGACTTCATTAGAAGGTAGGGACAACAAGTCAGTCTGAAGACTTCATTAGAGGGTAAGGACAACAAGTCAGTCTGAAGACTTCCTTACAGGGTAAGGACAGGAAAATGGTCTGAAGACTTCATTACAGGGTAGGGACAACAAGTCAGTCTGAAGACTTCCTTACAGGGTAAGGACAGGAAAATGGTCTGAAGACTTCATTACAGGGTAGCGACAACAAGCAGGACTGAAGACTTCGTTAGACTGTGGGGACAAAAGGACTCAACAGACAATACACTGACAGGGGCCATAAAACATATGGATGAAAGCAGACTGCAGGGGACTGCTTTTTCCTGCCTCAGACCTGGGCCTATATGAGGAAATGCCCACGAACAATACCAAACAAAAAGCTGAGGCAGTTTTTTTTCCTTTCTACCCCCCCCTCCCCCCCCCCCCCCCTTCTTCCCAAGTGTAAGGAGGATGTGTTTTTGCGCTGACGTTGGAGATTGAACATAATTGGGAAAGAAAACACATGTAGGAAACAGAAAACATGTGCAGTTTCCCCCTCTCGTCGCAAATGCACACACATGTACTGCAAGTAACCATGATAAAAGAATAACATATTTTACATAACTTAAAAGCCGGCCAGCCCCAGATGGGGCGCTCAACCACATTTGGCGCAAAAGGAACCTTTACAATGTCAGGTTTCCCACATGTTTCTCTCTCTCTGGTTGGTGACTCACAACACTTGCTGCTAGAGTCACATTCTTCTTCTCCTCTCCTCTTATAACTTTTATTTTATTCATCCCTCTTCTTGCCAGACCAGAGAATTTGCCAGACAACACAGTGCAAGTCTTTAATCTCCCACACACAAACTTCAATATTGTTTTGATTGTCCCGTGTCGTATGATTTCAGGGCCAAGAGGGAAGGTTGTTTTCTCCAGTGAATACCCAGGCTAAACACTGCCACAGTCCTCTACAGAGTCACCATTCTTAACCAGGGCCATTGTGGTCAATTCAATTGGGTACAATGTTGAGGATAAATGAGTTGGTGTGGTCCTTTGAAATCCTGGACAGATTATAGCCACATGCCCTCCATTGAAATTTGGTAGTTTCTCTCTTAATAAAGCTTTTTTGGTAGCTTTTTTCAGGTGGTTCCTTTAGAAACTTCAGAGTTGTCAATGGCAACTTTCCTCTCTGCTATTCATTGGCTGGAGCCAGTCTAATATCCTGTCTGTGCTTCCCAGGAGCAGACAGTGTAATGACGTCTGGGGACAGAGTCCACCAGGGGAAGAGTCTAGAGACGATGGTCAGAGCTCAGCAAGAGCACAAGCCTGTGGTCCAAGATCAGCTTTAGGAGGGGTCTTTGTTCAGTGCAAGAGAAACAGACACCCACAGTCTTTCTGTATCAAATCAGAAAAGACACAACTTAACACTTGAAATGTGAGAGGGGTTTAATTTGCAGGGAGCCAGTAACGGCCTTTCATGTAAAATTTAGTTGGTGTGTTGTTGAATCATCAGAGAGACAAGGAGAATTTCGGCATGCATGCAGCATTACTATGAGCCCATCCAACCCAGACAGACCTGGGAGTCTGTCTCTAGTCTCTCTCTAGCCTGCTGTGTATAGTAACTGGTGCCGTGTGTCTCTACCCACTGGGCACAAACTGGATGAATCAAAGTAGTTTCCACTTAATTTCAACAACAAAAAATTTACACTACTGTTCAAAGGTTTGGGGTCACTTAGAAATGTCCTTGTTTTTTAAAGAAAAGCACATTTGTTGTCCATTAAAATAACATGAAATTGATCAGAAATACGGTGTAGACATTGTTAATGTTGTAAATGACTATTGTAGCTGGAAACAGCTGATTTTTAATGGAATATATACATAGGCGTACAGAGGCCCATTATCAGCAACCATCACTCCTGTGTTCCAATGGCACGTTGTGTTAGCTAATCCAAGTTTATAATTTGAAAAGGCTAAGTGATCATTAGAAAACCCTTTTACCCGCAAAACACCAGTCTCAACATCAACAGTGAAGAGGCGACTCTGGGATGCTGGCCTTCTAGGCAGAGTTGCAAAGAAAAAGCCAT
Source organism: Oncorhynchus mykiss (assembly GCF_013265735.2). Classification (NCBI taxonomy): domain Eukaryota; kingdom Metazoa; phylum Chordata; class Actinopteri; order Salmoniformes; family Salmonidae; genus Oncorhynchus; species Oncorhynchus mykiss. The sequence continues at coordinate 14,989,420 of NC_050570.1, forward strand.
ATCTCAGACTGGCCAATAAAAATTTAAGATTAAGAAGGGCAAAAGAACACAGACTGGACAGAGGAAGATTGGAAAAACGTGTTATGGACAGACAAATCTACGTTTGAGGTGTTTGGATCACAAAGAAGAACATTTGTGTATAGAGTGTTACTGGTGCTGTGTATAGACAGTTACTGGTGCTGTGTATAGACAGTTACTGGTGCTGTGTATAGACAGTTACTGGTGCTGTGTATAGACAGTTACTGGTGCTGTGTATAGACAGTTACTGGTGATGTGTATAGACAGTTACTGGTGCTGTGTATAGAGTGTTACTGGTGCTGTGTATAGACAGTTACTGGTGCTGTGTATAGACAGTTACTGGTGCTGTGTATAGACAGTTACTGGGTCTGTGTATAGATAGTTACTGGTGCTGTGTATAGACAGTTACTGGTGCTGTGTATAGATAGTTACTGGTGCTGTGTATAGACAGTTACTGGTGCTGTGTATAGATAGTTACTGGTGCTGTGTATAGACAGTTACTGGTGCTGTGTATAGATAGTTACTGGTGCTGTGTATAGACAGTTACTGGTGCTGTGTATAGATAGTTACTGGTCCTGTGTATAGAGTGTTACTGGTGCTGTGTATAGACAGTTACTGGTGCTGTGTATAGACAGTTACTGGTGCTGTGTATAGATAGTTACTGGTGCTGTGTATAGACAGTTACTGGTGCTGTGTATAGACAGTTACTGGTGCTGTGTATAGATAGTTACTGGTGCTGTGTATAGACAGTTACTGGTGATGTGTGTAGATATATACTGCTGCTGTGTGTAGATAGTTACTGGTGTTGTGTATAGACAGTTACTGGTGCTGTGTATAGACAGTTACTGGTGCTGTGTATAGATAGTTACTGGTGCTGTGTATAGATAGTTACTGGTGTTGTGTATAGACAGTTACTGGTGTTGTGTATAGACAGTTACTGGTGCTGTGTATAGATAGTTACTGGTGCTGTGTATAGATAGTTACTGGTGCTGTGTATAGACAGTTACTGGTGCTGTGTATAGATAGTTACTGGTGCTGTGTATAGATAGTTACTGGTCCTGTGTATAGAGTGTTACTGGTGCTGTGTATAGACAGTTACTGGTGCTGTGTATAGACAGTTACTGGTGCTGTGTATAGATAGTTACTGGTGCTGTGTATAGACAGTTACTGGTGCTGTGTATAGACAGTTACTGGTGCTGTGTATAGATAGTTACTGGTGCTGTGTATAGACAGTTACTGGAGATGTGTGTAGATATATACTGCTGCTGTGTGTAGATAGTTACTGGTGTTGAGTGTTGATAGATACCTTTGCTGTGTGTTGCTGATTAGGACTGACCACTCTCTCTCTCTGGGTGTCTGCTCCAGTTATCTTCATGTCTGCAACCCCAGTCAGAGACAAGCAGGCCTTGATCACACAGTGTTTGAGATGTTTGAAACAATAGCATACTGCGCTCAGCGTGGCCCGGCCTGGCAATGAGCATGTAAACACATGAAAGCCTGTGTGTTTAATAGCAGAAATGGGCAGTGGTGTAAAGCACTTAAGTAAAAATACTTTCAAGTACTACTTAAGTTGTTTTGGGGGGGTATTTGTACTTTACTTTACTATTTATATTTTTGACCACTTTTACTTCTTCTTCATTATATTACTGAAGAAATGTTTTTACTTTTTACTCCATACATTTTCCCTGACACCCAAAAGTACTTCGAATGCTAAGCAGGACAGGAAAATGGTCCAATTCTCACACCTATCAAGTGAACATCCCTGGTCATCTTTACTGCCTCTGATCTGGAGGACTCAAACTAAAGTGTTGGAGTGTGCCCCTGGCTATCCATACATTTAAAAAACAAGAAAATCGTGCCGTCTGGTTTGCTCTATATATACGGATTGTGAAATGATTTATAATTGTACTTTTACTTTTGATACTTAAGTATATTTTAGCAATTACATTTACTTTTGATACTTAAGTATATTTAAAACCAAATACTTTTAGACTTTTACTTAAGTAGTATTTTACTGTGTCATTTTCTATTAAGGTATCTTTACTTTTCTCAAGTATGACAATTGGATACTTTTTCCACGACTGGACATGGGGAACCGTGGGAAATGGGGAACCGTGGGAAATGGGGAACCGTGGGAAATGGGGAACGTTGGGGAACGAAGTCTGCCACATCTGTCACACATTTCTGTCTTCCAGAAACACTGGGGTGATAGAGTACTCTCTCTCTCTCTCTCTGTTTCTCACTCTCTCTATACTACACACAAATAAAATAAAATAACATGTTATTGGTCACATGAGCCAAATACAATAGGTGTAGACTTTACGGTGAAATGTGTGACAGATACCCATTCCCAACAATGCGGAAATTAAAAAAGGAAGACAAATGTTTGCTAAATAAAAAGGTAATAGTAACACAATAAAAACAATAACAGGCTACATACTAGGAGTACCAATACCGAGTCAATGTGCTGGGGTACAAGGAATAGAGGTAATTGAGGCAATACAATATGTACATGTAGGTAGGGGTAATAGTGACTAGGCAAACAGGATAGATAATAAACAGAGTAGCAGAAACGTGTGTGAAGAGTATCCATGCGTGAGTGTGTGTGTGTATTGGAGTGTCCGTGTAGTATGTGTGAGTGTGTGGGTAGAGTCTAGTGAGTGTGTGTGTGTATTGGAGTGTCCGTGTAGTATGTGTGAGTGTGTGGGTAGAGTCTAGTGAGTGTGTGTGTGTATTGGAGTGTCCGTGTAGTATGTGTGAGTGTGTGGGTAGAGTCTACTGAGTGTGTGTGTGTATTGGAGTGTCCGTGTAGTATGTGTGAGTGTGTGGGTAGAGTCTAGTGAGTGTGCATTAGTGCTGAATGATTAGTGGTTTTTGAGGTTGGTTCAGTTTCGGTTTGATTATTTTTAAATCACGGTTTTCAATTTCGGGTTTCAAGCTTTTTAATGGAAATTCCAAAGCCAAAAAGAGTGAGCATTCAATTGCCAAAACATTGAAAATGTTCCATTGTCTCTGTCAGGTCCACATTTGCATCTAATGAAAAATAGAAGAGTACTACGAAATAATAAAATATTTCAGTTGTGTGTTTTACTCAGTTTTTATTTGATGACTTTATTATTTTTCATTCATTAAAGTAATCATAGCAGTCAGCCAGCCAGGCCATGTAACATTATGTGCTCCTCATACTGTACTGTCTTTAGTCATCCGGTTTAGCTAAGCTATCCTGCCTAAGTATGCTGCAGAGCTGTCTGACAAACAAATGTCATTACTTCTTCCAAGTAGATAAGGCAAACTTTCACAAACTGTCTCTGTCCCGCTTGTCCTTGTCTTGTGTAAATTCCTCTCTCGTGCGGTCTGTGTGTATCTAACCTAACGTAGCAGGCGTAAAAGTGTATCCGTCCAGAGATCTGTATATAATTATGAGATGCTCATGTCTCCGCCCTAGCAATGGGAGTCATTGTCCCAAAGGCGGCGAGGCAGGCGACAATTTCAGGTCCAAATTAAGCCCATGGAAACATTGGGCTTATTTTGGACAGATTTTGGCAAGAGAGAAACCTTTCGCTTCGCCTCTTCCTCTCTGATCCATCTCCATCCGAAACAGAAAAAAATGGCGCAGTGGATTATGGGATCGTAGCTAATTACCACGTTTCTGAGCTGAACTGGGTTGAATATTTGCTTAATGAAAACTACAACTCCCTTCAGCCCAGCATCCCACATAGTTCTTGACTTGATTTCTGTTGTGAATGATTTGATTTCTCTATAGAGAAACGGCGTGTTGCCGTCACAAAAAAAACCTAAATAGAATTCAAGTAATTGAACCGACATCAGTCAATTAGTTGTTTAATAAAAATACGATAGTTGGTTAATCACTCAACACTACTGCCCATAGATCCAGTGCAAGGAAGCCATGCGGTAGCAGAGAGAACAGTCCATGACTTGGGTGGCTGGAGTCTTTGACAATTTTTAGGGCCTTCCTCTGACACCGCCAGGTATAGAGGTCCTGGATGGCAGGGAGTTCGTACACACTACCCTCTGTGGCGCCCTGCGGTCGGATGCCGAGCAGTTGCCATAACAAGTGTTGATGCAGCCAGTCAAGATGCTCTCAATGGTGCAGCTTTAGAACTTATTGAGGACGTGAGGGCCCATGCCAAATCATTTCAGCCGCCTGAGGGGGAAGAAGTGTTGTCGTGCCCTCTTCATGATTGTGTTGGTGTGTTTGGAACATGATAGGTCCTTAATGATGTGGACACCGAGGAACTTCAAGCTCTTGACCCGCTCCACTACAGTGCGGTCAATGTGAATGGGGGCGTATTCGGCCCTTGTTTCCAGTAGTCAACGATAGGCTCTTTTGTCTTCAATATACACACATAAATATAAATACAGAAATATACACACTTAAATACACATATAAATATACACATAAATATACACACAGAACCACATGCTCACATCATATTATTATGTACACTCTCACAATTAAACACCACATTGTACACACTTGCACACACACACCACACACAAACATACACGCGACGGTGATTCTCAAGAAACAACTGAAACTAAGTCTGTGATCTATTCAGCTATTTAGTTTGGGGAACCGTGGGTATTTAGTATTTAGTAATTTTGTTTTCATTAACTATCATATTAAAGCTCACCATTCTTGGTTTTTGGTCTCTTTAACTTGTTTTGGGATTAAATCTTATTTGTGTTTTTTAAATAAAATGTTTACTCAAAATGTCATTACCATAATGCGTCTGTGTGAATTTTGTATGACTTTACATGCATTTTATTTATAAAAATAATTAACATTTAATTAAAACCAATAAAATATTGTTGTACATACAGCCAAAAGTTTGGGTACAGCTACTCATTCAAGGGTTTTTCATACTATTTTCTACATTGTATAATAATAGTGAAGACATCAGAACTATGAAATAACACATATGGAATCATGTAGTAACCAAAAAAGTGTTAAACAAATCAAAATATATTTTATTCTTCAAAGTAGCCACCCTTTGCCTATATAACAGCTTTGCACACACTTGGCAAAGTGCATCCCACCACTGAGTACATCCCAGCACTGAAAAAAAAAATCTAGGAGAAACACTGCGTTACCATTTGTAATTCAGAGGCTTTTTAAATGCACATTGCACAGCATGATGTTCTAAGTGTTGTCATGCGAAGTGGAAACATCTGACAAACGTTGATATAAACTGCGTTAAAGGGACATTACACTCAAAAATCAAAAAATGAATTGTCAAGATGAAAATAAGATGATGCTGAAGCATTGGTGGTTTACTCAATACATTACTGGGAGCTTACATAGAGAGTGTGATACTCTCTTTATTTTGATAGCCTACAGTTTACTCTCTGCTCGTCAGCACCTCGTCAGTACCGTTTGCTCATTTGCTCATTACCATAACGCAGTCTCTCATCTACCATAACATGGATCTCATTAACAAAATGCATCATCAATGACAAAATATTCCTAGTATAATATTGCAGAAGTAAACCTATTTGAGCTAGCTATGCATAAAATGTGTATTTTGCTCATTATATTTGTGTACTTTTTTATACTAACAATAGTTCAAACAGAAATACGTTAGTTGTTACGTAATGTAATTACTGATTAAAATGAAAATATGATTAAAATCTAAAAGTCATATATATATTTTTTAATAATATTATTTTAATAACTCTATTAAAAAAATTGCTACTTTTTCACCTTTTTCAATTGTTACTTTTTCACCACTATTTATTTTTCTTCTAACTTTACAAGTGTTACAGTAATGAGATTCTTTTGTACATGGTCTTGTAAAATGTGTAAAAACATCTTTCAATCTGAACAGTTACGATTAGAGGTCGACCGATTATGATTTTTTCAACACCGATACCGATACCGATTATTGGAGGAACCAAAAAGCCAATTAAACGGACGATTTTTAAAAATGTATTTGTAATAATGACAATTACAACAATACTGAATGAACACTTATTTTAACTTAATATAATACATCAATAAAAATCAATTTAGCCTCAAATAAATAATGAAACATGTTCAAATGTTTTAAATAATGCAAAAACAAAGTGTTGGAGAAGTAAAAGTGCAATATGTGCCATTTAAAAAAGCTAACGTTTGAGTTCCTGGCTCAGAACATGAGAACATATGAAAGTTGGTGGTTCCTTTTAACATGAGACTTCAATATTCCAAGGTAAGAGGTTTTAGGTTGTAGTTAATATAGTATTTATAGGACTATTTCTCTCTATACCATTTGTATTTCATATACCTTTGACTATTGGATGTTCTTATAGGCACTTTAGTATTGCCAGTGTAACAGTATAGCTTCCGTCCCTCTCCTCTCCCCTACCTGGGCTCGAACCAGGAACACATCGACAACAGCCACACTCGAAGCAGCGTTACCTATCGCTCCACAAAAGCCACGGCCCTTGCAGAGCAAGGGGAATAACTACTCCAAGTCTCAGAGTGCGTGACGTTTGAAACGCTATTAGCGCACACCCAGCTAAGTAGCCTGCCATTTCACATCGGTTATACCAGCCATTAGGCTGATAGGCTTGAAGTCATAAACAGCGCTGTGCTTGTGAAGAGCTGCTGGCAAAACGCACAAAAGTGCTGTTTGAATGAATGCTTACGAGCCTGCTGTTGCCTACCATTGCTCAGTCAGACTGCTCTATCAAATCATATACTTAGTGATAACATGATAACACACAGAAATACGAACCTTTGGTCATTAATATGGTCGAATCCGGAAACTATCATTTCGAAAACAAACCGTTTATTATTTCAGTGAAATACGGAACCGTTCAATATTTTATCTAACGGGTGGCATCCCCAAGTCTAAATATTCTTGTTACATTGCACAACTTTCAATGTTATGTCATAATTACGTAAAATTCCGGCAAATTAGTTCGCAAGGAGCCAGGCTGCCCAAACTGTTGCATATACCCTGACTCTGCGTGCAATGAACGCAAGAGAAATTACACAATTTCACCTTGTTAATATTGCCTGCTAACCTGGATTTATTTTAGCTAAATATGCAGGTTAAATAATATATACTTCTGTGTATTGATTTTAAGAAAGGCATTGGTGTTTATGGTTAGGTACAGTCGTCCAACGATTGTGCTTTTTTCGCAAATGCGTTTTTGTTAAATCATCCCCCAGCGTTGCATCGTTTATATGCAATGCAGGACACGCTAGATAAACTAGTAATATCATCAACCATGTGTAGTTATAACTAGTGATTATGATTGATTGATTGTTTTTTACAAGATAAGTTTAATGCTAGCTAGCAACTTACCTTGGCTTCTACTGCATTCGCGTAACAGGCAGGCTCCTCGTGGAGTGCAATGAGAGGCAGGTGGTTAGAACGTTGGACTACTTAACTGCAAGATTGGATCCCCGAGCTGACAAGGTGAAAATCTGTCTAAATCATGTTTGATGCATTCTGGATGTAAAAAAAAATGGTTCTGTTTATTCGAGAAAATCTGTCATTCTGCCCCTGAACAAGGCAGTTAACCCACCATTCATAGGCCGTCATTGAAAATAAGAATGTGTTCTTAACTGACTTGCCTAGTTAAATAAAGGTATAAAAAAAAGGTTTTAAAAATCGGTAAAATCGGCGCCCAAAAATACCGATTTCCGATTGTTATGAAAACTTGAAATTGGCCTTAATTAATCGGCTATTCCGATTAATCGGTCGACCTCTAGTTACGATTATTAATTTAACATAGACAATCATTTGAGATTATATTTTATTGTTTGTGAGAATCACCTACGTACACACCACGGCGCCACCCTGTTGTAAACATAAAGGTACTGCAGTTTGTGGTTAGCTGTCTTAATGGTGGAGAGAAATCGCAACAAAGAACATTTCCTCTCTAGAAGGACTGAATGTATAATTTTGACCTGAGCCACACTCATATTTAATGAACCCACTTCCACAACATGTTACTACAGAGGAGAGAAGTGGAAAAGGAGCTAGGAGAGAACACTGGAACCACACACAGTTCTAACACTTACAGACTGTAACAGTTTTACTTTGACAACCTTAAACCCTGTGCTTGAATAACGCCAGGAGGAACAGCTCATGTTGAGGACACACACACACACACACACACACACACACACACACACACACACACACACACACACACACACACACACACACACACACACACACACACACATGGACACATACACACACACACACACACACACACACAAACTGTGGAGCAATAAAATGATTGTTGGACAGGCTTTAGTGGTTAATGACTAGTTCCCAGGTGCCAGACCGTCCTCCAGGGCAGGCTACAGCCCTCGGCAGACCACTAGACTACAGTAGGTCCCGCTCTCAGAGTTCTGCTGAAAGAAACAGTGAAGGCTTTTCAGCTCATGTCAGTGGGAGTGTTAACTCATTAATGTCCCCAGGGCTAACTCACAGAGTAGGCTACTTCCCTATGAATGTCAGGACATGTCAATAGAGGATCTGCTACTACTAAGCAATACTACTACTACCTGTCAATCACTTCTAATACAGTTTAAGGTTATGTTATGCAAAACAGCACACAAACAGGTGCATGATGGTACATGTAATTTAAATAATTATGTACAGAACTGGATTTTGGACTTTGCATACTTTGGCTGGTTAGATAAATACCAACCAGCCCACAGGTGAATAGGCTAACACATCTTTTTAAATACAGTTTTATCTTATTTATTCACTTTATTTAATGGTAGAAAGTGAATGAATAACACCTACTTATTTACAATGACCACCTGCATCCTAGATTAAGGGTTCTATGTTCGTGAGTGAAAGAAAGAGGCTCCACAAAATCCCCCTCATTAGGAAATTGCAGCGGTGATGTTGGAGGTGACCTAAGTTAAGGAGGTGATTGAACAAAGGAGCTGTCCAGAACAGGTGCTAACCCTTCCATAGAGAGAGAACGGGAAAGGGAAATGTCTGTGGTTGGTCTGGGGCATAAACAGCCCTTTAAGTCAGGCTCCCAACACTTAAAAGACTGACTGACTGAATGACTGGCTGACTCAGCCATAGGGGAAAAGGAAGGAGAACCACCAGACCACACACACACGCATGCATGGGCACACACATCTGTAGGCACATACGCAAACAGGCATGCACGCACACATGCACACACACACACATAGAAAAACAGGCATGCACGCACACATGCACACACACACATAGAAAAACAGGCATGCACGCACACATGCACACACACACATAGAAAAACAGGCATGCACGCACACATGCACACACACACATAGAAAAACAGGCATGCATAGCATCACAACATGCATACATAAACACACAAACACAGGCCTTTTTACTCACATGCATGCACATACAGTACAATTATACACACACAGAAACATAAGTCTTACACGCCTCCATAATCAGTGCCTTCAGAAAGTGTTCAAACCCTTTGACTTTTCCACATTTTATTGTGTTACAGCCCGATTTTGAAATTGATTAAATTGAGAATGTTTCTTGTAACTGGCCTACACACAATACCCCATAATGTCAGTATCACGGCTCTTGTCGGAATGCATGGACCAAAACGCAACATTTAAGTGTTCATGATGTTTTATTAATCAAAAACAACTTGAACAAAATAACAAAGAGACAAAAACGAAAGAACAGTTCTGTCAGGTGCAGACACTAAACAGAAAATAACTACCCACAAAACACAGGTGGGAAAAATAATGCCTAAGTATGATTCCCTGCTGCCTCTGATTGGGAACCACACTCGGCCAGAAACAAACATTTGCTATGGCAAGCCTAAATACGTCCAGAAGTGCAAAAGTACATTATAAGTTGCATGGACTCACTCTTTGCACAATAATAGTGTTTAACATGTTTTAATGACTCTCTCATCTCTGTATCCCAAACATACAATTATCTGTAAGGTCCCTCAGTCGAGCAGTGAATTTCAAATACAGATTCGACCACAATGATCAGGGAGGTTCCCAATCCCTCGCAAAGAAGGGCATCTATCGGTAGATGGGTAAAAAAATAATCAGAAATTGAAAATTCCTTTGAGCATGGTGAAATTCTTAATTACACTTTGGATGGTGTATCAATAGACCCAGTCAGTACAAAGATACAGGCATCCTTCCTAACTTAGTTGCCGGAGAGAAAGGAAACCGCTCAGAGGCCAATGGTGACTTTAAACTGCTACAGAGTTTAGTGGCTGGGATAGGAGAAAACTGAGGATGGATCAACAACATTGTAATTCCTCCACAATACTAACCTAATTGACAAGAATGAAAAGAAGCATGCCTTTACGGAATAAAAATATTCCAAAACATGCATCATGTTTTCAGCAAGGCACTAAAGTAATACTGCAAAAAATATGGCCAACCAATTTACTTTTTGTCCTGATAGAAAGTGTTATGTTTGGGGCAAATCCAATACAACACATCACTGAGTACCACTCTCCATATTTTCAAGTATAGTGGTGGATGGATCTTATGGGTATGCTTGTAATTGTTAAGGATTGAGGAGTTTTTCAGAATAAAAATAAATGGAATGGAGCTAAGCACAAGCAAAATTCTCAAGGAAAAAACAGGTTCAGTCTGCTTTCCAACAGACACTGGGAGATTAATTTACCTTCCAGCAGAACAATAACCTAAAACACAAGGCCAAATCTACACTGGGGTTGCTTACCAAGAAGAGTGAATGTTCTTGAGGGGCCAAGTTTCAGTTTGACTTCCATCTACTTGAAAATCTATGGCAAGACCAGAAAATGGATGCCTAGCAATGATCAACAACCAATTAGAATTTTGAAAAGAATAATGGTCAAATGTTGCACACTCTTAGAGACTTACCCAGAAAGATGTACAGCTGTAATCACTGTCAAAGGTGCTTCTACAAAGTATTGACTCAGGAGTGTGAATGCATATGTAAATGAGATATTTCTGAATTTTATTTTCTATACATTTGCTAACATTTCTAAAAACATATTTTCACTTTGTCGTTATGGGGCATTGTGTGTAGATGGGTGAGAGAAAAAAATATTTAATCAAGCTTTAACACAACAAAATGTGGAATAAGTCAAGAGGTATGAATACAGTAAACAAATATAGATTTCATCTATGATGCATAAACACACACCTCCCCTCTCTCCCTGGTCAGTCCAGCCTGGGCTATATTTTTGAGAAGCGGGGTGTGGGGAGGTGTGTGGTGGGGAGTGTGGTGGTGTGGGGGGTGTGTGTATGTGAATGTGTATGTATGTGTGTATATGCATGTGTGCGTGTGTGGTTGAGAAGTTGGTGAAGTGGGGGGGGGGGGGGGGGGGGGGGGGGGGGGGGGGGGGGGGGTATTTGGTTTCTTCAGTGGAGGGCAAGCTAGCGAGAGATGTGCCGAAGCAGGATTTATAACTCATGGGCTAATAGGATTTGGTGCTGTTTAGCAGGATTAGTGCATGTTAGAGAAATAATCTATTTATTGCTGTCCCGGGGAAAAAAACACATTGAACCCTTGTTTTTTTAAACAATTTCTGGGATTAACCCTCCAGAGCAGACTCCTGATCAGTAGAGTGTTTTTGTTACAGCAGGCTGTACTGAGATTAAATTGGCTGCTTCTTTCATTGGAATGATAAGACGAGAGAACATGAGGATGTGAAGAGGGGGACTGTGTGTGTGTGTGTGTGTGTGTGTGTGTGTGTGTGTGTGTGTGTGTGTGTGTGTGTGTGTGTGTGTGTGTGTGTGTGTGTGTGTGTGTGTGTGTGTGTGTGTTTGTGTGTGTGTGTGTGTGCGCGTGCGTGCGTGCGTGCACACACACACGCATAGGAACAATGAGGGACACCTTCTTTCGAGAGAGGGAGCGAAGGGCTGCTGGAGGTGCTCAGCCTGACTTAGCTTTCTACAGTATACGCCAGAGGGAGGGAGAGAGAGAGAGAGCGAGAGAGAGGGGAGAGAGAGAGAGAGAGAGAGAGAGCGAGAGAGAGAGAGAGAGAGAGAGAGAGAGAGAGAGAGAGAGAGAGAGAGAGAGAGAGAGAGAGAGCGAGAGAGAGAGAGAGAGAGATGAGGGACACCTTCTTTCGAGAGAGGGAGCGAAGGGCTGCTGGAGGTGCTCAGCCTGACTTAGCTTTCTACAGTATACGCCAGAGGGAGGGAGAGAGAGAGAGAGAGAGAGAGAGAGGGGAGATAGAGAGAGAGAGAGAGAGAGCGAGAGAGAGAGAGAGAGAGAGAGAGAGGAGATACAGAGAAAGAGAAAGAGTGCAAGGGAGAGAAAGAGAGAGAGAGAGAGAGAGAAAGACAAGAGCACTAGAACAGTCTGCAGCTACCGGCCTCACCCTACTAGAATCAAATGTCTATCAAATGTCTATTGTTTGCTGAAGATCTGGTGCTTCTGTCCCCAACAAAGGAGGGCCTATAGCAGCACCTAGATCTTCTGCACAGATTCTGTCAGGCCTGGACCCTGACAGTAAATCTCAGTAAGACAAAAATAATGGTGTTCCAAAAAAGGTCCAGTTACCAGGACAACAAATACAAATTCCATCTTAAAAAAAAAAAAATCAAAATCAAATGTATTTATATAGCCCTTCGTACATCAGCTGATATCCCAAACAGCAAGCAATGCAGGTGTAGAAGCACGGTCTAACAGTGTGCACTCTTAGAATAAAAGGTTTCAAATGAGGTCTTCGGCTGTCCCCATAGGAGAACCGTTTTTGGTTCCATATAGAACGCTCTGTTGAAATGGTTATACATGGATCCCAATCTGAGTTGTTAGACACTGTTGCACAAGAGCACACAAACACTATACATACCTTGGCCTAAACATCAGCGCCACAGGTAACTTCCACAAGTTGTGAACGATCTGAGAGACAAGGCAAGAAGGGCCTTCTATGCCATCAAAAGGAACATTAAATTCAACATAACAATTAGGATCTGGCTAAAAATACTTTAATCAGTTATAGACCCCAATTGCTCTTTATGGTTGTGAGGTCTGGGGTCCGCTAACCAACCAATAATTCATAAAATGGGACAAACACCAAATTGAGACTCTGCATTAAGAATTCTGCAAAAATATCCTCCATGTACAACGTAAAATACCAAATATTGCATGCAGAGCAGAATTAGGCTGATACCTGCTAATGATCAGAATCCAGAAAAGAGACATTAAATTCAAAAATCACCTAAAAGGAAGCGATTCCCAAACCTTCCATAACAAAGCCATCACCTACAGAGAGATGAACCTGGAGAAGAGTCCCCTAAGCATGCTGGTCCTGGGGCTCTGTTCACAAACACAAACAGACCCCTCAGAGCCCCAGGACAGAAATACAATTAGACCCAACCAGATCATGAGAAAACAAAAAGATAATTACTTTACACATTGGAAAGAATTCACACAAAAACAGAGCAAACTAGAAGGCTATTTGGGCCTAAACAGAGAGTACACAGTGGCAGAATACCTGACCACTGTGACTGACACAAACTTAAGGAAAGCTTTGACTATGTACAGACTCAGTGAGTATAGCCTTGCTATTGGGAAAGGCCGCCATTAGGCAGACCAGGCTATCAAGAGAAGACAGGCTATGTGCACACTGACCACAAAATGAGGTGGAAACTGAGCTGCACTTCCTAACCTCTTGCCAAATGTATGACCATAGTAAAGACACATATTGCCCTCAGATTACACAGACCCACAAATCGAAAACTCCCATATCTACTGGGTGAAATACCACAGTGTGCCATAACAGCAGCAAGATTAATGACCTGTTGCCACAAGAAAAGGGCAACCAGTGAAGAACAAACACCATTGTAAATACAACCCATATTTAAGTTGATTTATTTTCCCTTTTGTACTTTAACCATTTGCACATTGTTACAACACTGTGTATATACACATAATATGATATTTGAAATGTCTTAATTATTTTGGAACTTCTGTGAGTATTATGTTTACGGTTCATTTTTATTGTTTATTTCACTTTAGTTTATTATTTACTTCCGTTGCTTTGGCAATGTGAACATATGTTTTCCCGTGCCAATAAAACCCTTTGAATTGAGAGACAGAGGAAGGGAAGGAGAGATATTAGACAGAAAAAGAAAAAGAGCTTGCAGGTCCCGTCAAGAGCCCCACTACCCCTCAGCCACAGGAGTCATCCATCACAAGCACACACACGCTAGAACCTTGCACAGGCATGACTTTTTAAGAGAGGCGAGCGGTGGTGGGGATGGGGGGATTGAGGAGGACTGAGAGGAGGTAGTAATGAGTAATAAGTCATGCTATTCTCCCAATCTGAGTTGTTAGAAATTACAGCATAAAAAGAATGTGCACTCTTAGAAAAAAAGGTTTCAAATGAGGTCTTCGGCTGTCCCCATAGGAGAACCGTTTTTGGTTCCATATAGAACGCTCTGTTGAAATGGTTATACATGGACCCCAAAAGGGTTCTACCGGGAACCAAAAGGGTTCTACCTGGAACCATAAAGGGTTCTTTAAAGGGTTCTCCTATGGGGACAGCCAGGTCGCAGTTGTAAATGAGAACGCGTTCTCAACTAGCCTACCTGGTTAAATAAAGGTGAAATAAATGTTTAAAACCTTTAAGATTCTAAATAGCACCTTTTTTCTAAGAGTGTACTGTATACTGGTAAACAAAAGCTTTTGTATAACAAAATGAGAAATACTGTCACGCTCCTGTGCACTAGGGTCTCCCTAGAGGAGAAGTGACTCTCCACACCTTAGCACACATGCAGTCACTCACTCACACAACCACACAGACATACACACACACACACACACACACACACAAACACACACAAACACACCTGATGCTACCAGACTGTTACTATTGCTAAATACTGCACAATTTAAACAGTTTGCCCGAAAACACGTTTAAATATCGCACTATAATTTGGGCAAAAGAGCAAACAGTACCCGTCAGAACATGTTGAACCACATTGAAAACAAAGCTGCTGCCAACAACTAGAACACAGTGTCTGATTCATAGGGTAGCGCTGATAAAAGCTAAATCCAAACAACAACACAATCACATTATATTCCAGTGACTGTGAGAAGATGTGTATTTCTGTGCTCTATTTATGCTATCACTGTGCAAGGTTGTGCCTTTGCTGTGTACTACAGAGAGAGAGTAATATCCCATGTCCAAGTACTTTCTCCCAGTGTCAATAGCTGTGATGATGATGCCTTCAACACAGCACTTACATACCTAGCATGCTTTTTCATTTCCTGCATTATATCATTCTACTGTTGCACTGTTGGCTTTCTCCTGTTGAGTAGGGACATTCTAGATGTCTATATATACATACAATATAGAGAAAATATTCATCTAAAAATATCATACAAAATATAACTGGAAAGATGAGGAGGTAAATACTGTATGTTGCTCATACAGTTGCTCATTGTACCACAATAGAGTAGGAAAAGTGTTATATATGTTGGACTGTGAGTCACATGGAAACGCTATGAGCCATGAGTTCAATACTTCTCTACTGACAAGCTGGCACGGAGCCACCACAGAGAACATTTACTGCACTAACAGCTCTACAAATGGCATTTACTCACCATAACTACTGCTACCAGACCCTAAATACTGCACAATTTAAACACTTGCCCAAAACACATTTAAATATTGTACTAAAAATTATGCCTTCCAGTATTATACTTATGCTAAAATGTCTATTCTATTCTACTGAGTCATTTACTTTATGTTCATAGTCTTATGTTTTATTATTTCTTATTGTTGTTGCTTTGTCAAGAAGGAACCTGCAAGTCAGCATTTCATTGGACGGTCTATACCATGTGTATCCTGTACATACGACTAAAATAACTTGAAACTAGGGTTTGTATAGAAGAGAAGTGGACAGGGATTCAGTATTCAATGAGAGGGATTCAGTCTTCAATGAGGGTGAACTTCTGTGACCAAGTATGCGAGGACAAAAGGTAGAGAGAACTGTTATTCTATGGCAAAAGAGCTGAAGTTGAGTCTACCTGACTTTTCCAATCCCCTAATGAGAGAGAGAGAGAGAGAGAGAGAGAGAGGATACCATTACAGGTAAAGGATATGGTGGAGCCCAGGCCAAACACCAAGACTTCACTCTACTGGAACTGAACTGAACAGGGGGAGGAAATCACTATGAACAGGCTGGCTAATAGACAACTCCATCTCTCTCTCTCTCTCTCTCTCTCTCTCTCTCTCTCTCTCTCTCTCTCTCCCTTTACCTCACCTCTCCCTCACCTTCACATTATCCCTCTTTCCCTCTGTTTCTACTTTGAACTAAGCCAATGGACGGCAAACTGGAGAAATGGAGATCTTAATAACATTTGTTCTGACAATTTGAGAAATAGACAGAGACAGCAAGCCAGTCAGCCAGAAATAGAGACATACAGACAACCAGCAAGCCGGATGAACAGGCAGCCAAAAAGACAGAGACAGCCAGGGAGACAGACAACAAGCAAGCCAAATGAACAGGCAGTCAGAGAGACAGAGACAGCCAGGTAGCCAGCCAGCCATAAGTAGGGGCAAAACTTTCACTGGGGACATGACCCCCCCCCCCCCCCACATTCTGAAATTGCATCCCCCCCTGGTATATACAGTACCAGTCAAATGTTTGAACACACCTATTCAGTTTTTCTTTATTTTTACTATTTCTACATTGTAGAATAATAGTGAATACATCAAAACTATGAAATAACACATATGGAATCATGTAGTAACCAAAAAAGTGTTAAACAAATCAAAATATATTTTAGATTTTAGATTCTTCAAAGTAGCCACCCTCTGCCTTGATGACAGCTTTGAACACTCTTGGCATTCTCTCAACCAGCTTCACGTGGAAATGCTTTTCCGACAGTCTTGAAGGACAGTCTTCTCACATAAACTGAGCACTTGTTGGCTGCTTTTCCTTCACTCTGCGGTCCAACTCATCCCAAACCATCTCAATTGGGTTGAGGTTGGGTGATTGTGGAGGCCAGGTCATCTGATCCAGCACTCCATCACTCTCCTTCTTGGTCAAATAGCCTTTACACAGCCTGGAGGTGCGTTTTGGGTCATTGTCCGGTTGAAAAACAAATGATAGTCCCACTAAGCGCAAACCAGATGGGAAGGTGTATCGCTGCAGAATAGTGTGGTTGTCAAGGCTCAAGAGAAGACCCAGATATAGACAGTTTCGAAGTAACAAAAGTTAATTACTCAAACAGGGGGGCAGGCAAACGACAGGTCAAGGGCATGCAGAGGTCAGTAGTCCAGAGCAGAGTCAGAAAGGTACAGAATGGCAGGCAGGCTCAGGGCAGGCAGAGGTCAGTAATCCAAGGTGGTATGGCAAGGCACAGAACGACAGGCAGGCTCAGGGTCAGGACAGGCAGAATGGTTCAAACTGGGAAAGCTAGAAAACAGGAACTACAGACAGACAGGAGCATGGGAAAAAACGCTGGTAGGCTTGACAAAACAAAACGAACTGGCAACAGACAAACAGAGAACACAGGTATAAGTACACTGGGGATAATGGGGAAGATGGGCGACATCTGTAGGGGGATGGAGACAAGCACAGGTGAAACAGTGGTAGCCTTGCTGGGTAAAATTTAAAACTTGTTATTGATAGGGTCTAGTTTCCTGAATTTCCGCCTGACTGACAAGCCCAAAGTAAACTGCCAGTTACTCAGGCCCAGAAGCCTACTAATTTTGCTTTCCTATTGAACATACTACTTTACGTATGAAATATTATAGTTTATATACATTTTAGAGTACCTGAAGATTACATAGAAATGTTGTTTGGCTTGTTTGGACGAAGTTTAGCCGTAGCTTTTTGGACTACTTTGTCTGCATGTTGAACGAGTGGAATACTGAAATCGATAGCGCCAACTAAGCAGACTTTTTGAGATTGAAAAAAAAATGTTATCTAACAAATTGACCATTCATGTTGTAGCTGGGACCCTTGGGATTGCAAACAGAGGAAGATCTTCAAAAGTAAGCGATTTATTTAATCGCTATTTGTAATTTTATGAAGCCTGTGCTGGTTGAAAAATATGTTGATATGCGGCGCCGTCCTCAGGCAATCGCACGGTATGCTTTCGCCGTAAAGCCTATTGTAAATCGGACAATGCAGTTATATTAAAATGAATTTAAGCTTTTAAATTATATAAGATAGTTGTATGTTCATGAATGTTTAATATTACGATTATTTATTTGAATTGCGTGCCCTCCAATTTCACAGTTTAGACCAAAAAGCTCTATTTTTGTCTCATCAGACCACATGACCTTCTCCCATTCCTCCTCTGGATCATCCAGATGGTCATTGGCAAACTTCAGACGGGCCTGGATATGCGCTGGCTTGAGCAGGGGGACCTTGTGTGCGCTGCAGGATTTTAATCCATGACGGCGTAGTGTGTTACTAATGGTTTTCTTTGAGACTGTGGTCCCAGCTCTCTTCAGGTCATTGACCAGGTCCTGCTGTGTAGTTCTGGGCTGATCCCTCACCTTCCTCATGATCATTGATGCCCCACGAGGTGAGATCTTGTATGGAGCCCCAGACTGAGGGTGATTGACCGTCACCTTGAACTTCTTCCATTTTCTAATAATTGCGCCAACAGTTGTTGCCTTCTCACCAACCTGCTTGCCTATTGTCCTGTAGCCCATCCCAGCCTTGTGCAGGTCTACAATTTTATCCTTACACAGCTCACTGGTCTTGGCCATTTTGGAGAGGTTGGAGTCTGTTTGATTGAGTGTGTAGACAGGTGTCTTTTATACAGGTAACGAGTTCAAACAAGTGCAGTTAATACAGGTAATGAGTGGAGAACAGGAGGGCTTCTTAAAGAAAAACTAACAGGTCTGTGAGAGCTGGAATTCTTACTGGTTGGTAGGTGATCAAATACTTATGTCATGCAATAAAACAATTGTTTTAGATTCCGTCTCTCACAGTTGAAGTGTACCTATGATAAAAATGACAGACCTCTACATACTTTGGAAGTAGGAAAACCTGCAAAATCGGCAGTGTATCAAATACTTGTTCTCCCCACTGTATATATATATATATATATATATACATATATACATATGGGGAGAACAAGTATTTTATACACTGCCGATTTTGCAGGTTTTCCGCCACAGTATATATATATATATATATATATATATATTGTGGGGTACAGCAGGCCAGCCACCAGGGGGAGACTCGTCGAGTCCAGGTGACAGACGGAGTATACATCATGAGACGATGGCTCCATCTGCTGGACGTGCCAGGTCTCGACGGGCTCTCCGCCCAGGACTAATTGGGGCTGATTGGGGAGTTGGTGAGTAATCAAGGGCTGATTGCTCACCAGCTGTACAAGCCCCATAAAGCTGCCAGAAGGGCAGCACTCAGAGGAGGACTGGGGGAAGTAAGGTGACTAACGTGTAGTTGGAGACGGTGCCCGAGCTAAGACGAGGGAGTTTGAGTTTGTGTGCCCGACAGGATACAGCAAGACCCGGAGCCCAGAAGACGGTATCCCAGAAAGGGTCTCATGGGGGAGACCTATCCTTTTCTTTTGATTTATTATTTAATAAACACCCTTGAAACCGAGATAATCATTCTCTGTCCATGTCTGATCTGTGTAAACGTCTTGATCCAAACCCCTGGTCTGCCACAAGTGGTGGAGAATGCGGGCAATCTGATAACGTGGTCGGATCAGGTTGACGTTTACATAGCATCAGCATGGACGAGTTGATAGCTCAGTTCGTCCGGACCCAACAAGCACAACAGGCGGTTCAGGAACGAAAGCTGGAGGAACAACGATTACAAAATGTCCGCCTTGTTGAGGAAATCAGGAAGCTGCAAGGAGGAGCGTCTCCTGAATCACATCCCAACCAGTTTTTACTCAAACTAACGGAAGACAATGACGTCAGCGGCTAATTACGACGGACTCAAATGGGAGATACCCAGCCGCTACGGGAACAGCCTGGCCCATCGGGCTCAACGGTTCCAAGACTGGAGGTTCGTAGCCAACGCATCCCCCCGAGCACAGATGAGCGACCTACTGCTCGTCACCAGGGCATGGCTCCTAACCGACGTATCCACCGACTCCATCCTCAACAAAGTGGTCCTGGATCGATTCTTACGGGCGCTACCCTACGACATGAAGAGTCTATGCATGCCCCAGACCTTGGAGGGCCTCCTGGAAGCAGTGAAGACGCATCATAACACGCAGGCCCTGCTAAGTGGGAGCCGGGACAAGTCGGCGACCCATCCGAGGGGACGGAAGAACAGCCCCAACGCGGTGTACCCCGAACCAACAGTCAGCAGGGCCAAAGGACCGCAAACCAATGGAGAAATGGCTGGGGTAGGGCCGACCCGTCCCCGACGACCCCAGGTAGATGGAGACCAAAGGAGGTGTTTTGAGTGGGCACATTGCCCGGAATTGCACGGCTCGAGAGGAGTTGATGCCATCAACTAGCCCCGATGGCGAGGTGGGTCACGCCGTGAACTATGTCACCTCCTGTTGGGCACACCACGAATCAACTGCACCCATGGTCCCGGTGAAGGTTGACGAACACGACACGGAAGAGCTATTGGACTCCGGAACTATGGTTACGCTCATAACCACGAGCCTGCTGAACCAGGAGACCGAAAGGGGTAGGGAGATGTCCTTTTCCTGTGTTCACGGTGACACAAAGTGGTATCCAACCGTATGGACCACCATCGTGACGCCACAAGGGAGCTGCCAGATGACGGTGGGTGCAGTGCCAGAGCTGCCGGTACCTCTCCTAGTGGGATTGTCCGCTGTTCGAGGCCCTAGGTACGAGTCGTCCGAGCCGTCCGAAGAAGAGATCGGGGACAACCAATAGCCTGAGGCCTGGAAGCAACCTGTTAACCAGCATGGGTCTACGGCTCCGGAGTCGGAGTCAGAGGGGGCGCCGGAATCCAAACCCCCTAGGGAACCCCTGGAGGAGGAGCCCATCCTCCCTCTCCTTGATTTCGAGGGGCCAGTCGAGACCCCTCTCTGGGTGCCAACTAAGGGGACAATTCGGGACGGCCCAGTGGGAGGATCCGAACTTGAAAGCCGCCGCAGCCCAAGTGATAGCGGTGGATGGACAGCTACTTCCGGCAGTGAGTGACTGGCAATACCCTCATTTCCAAATCAAGAATAACCTTTTGTATCAGGTGTCACGCCAACAGGGGGAACTTCGAGAGGTATTGTTGCTGCCCCGACGGTACGTGGGAATCGTTCTTCAGCTGGCCCACACCCACCTGTTGGGGTCGCACCTGGGAATGGAGAAGAAACGGGAATGGATCGCCGCCCGGTTCCACTGGCCCAGGATGAGGAGGGCCGTGGAAGACTACTGCCGCAGCTGCCCGGAGTGTCCACTCACGGCCCCAAAATCCCACTTCCGAAGCCCATTGGTCCCCCTACCGATCATCTGGGTGCCCTTTGAATGCATCGCCATGGACATATTGGGACCACTGGTAAAAACAGCACAAGGACACCGGTACATCCTGGTGATAGTAGATTATGCCACCCGGTATCCCGAGGCCATTCCACTACGGGCGGCGGTATCCAAGGGAATATGTCCCACCTCATGAAAGAGTTGTGTGCCCTCCTGCAGATCAAGCAGATCCGTACCTCCGTTTTACACCCGCAGACGGGTGGGCTCGTCGGGCGCTTCAATAAAACACCCAAACAGATGCTGCAGAAGGTCATCGAGCAGGACGGGGAGAACTGGGGCCAGCTACTACCCCACCTAATGTTCTCAATCCGAGAAGTACTCCAATCCTCCACTGGGTTTTCCCCGTTCGAACTCCTCTATGGGAGGAGGCCACGCGGCCTACTGGACCTCGCAAAGGAGGTGTGGGAAGCCCAACCGACCGTATTACGCAGCGCGGTAGAGCATGTGGAAACGATGAGGGAGCGGATGACAGCCATATGGCCTGTCGTGAAGGAACATATGGAGAAGGCCCAACGCGCCCAAGCCCAGGTCTACAATCGGGGAGCCTAGCCCAGAGAATTCCAGGTGGGAGACAGGGTGCTGGTCTTAATCCCCACAGCCGAAAGTAAGTTCCTGGCAACATGGCACGGACCATACGAGGTGCTCGAGAAGACGGGACCTGTCAATTACCGAGTACGACAACCGGGGAGATGGAAACCTCAACAGATTTACCACGTGAACCTGTTGAAGAAGTGGCACGAGAGGACAGCCTTGCCGTGTTATGGTCGGGACCCAGGTTGCCAACGGGACCAATGGTGGTCCCGAGCAATGAGGACCTCGACCCGGCCCAGAAGCAAGAGCTCAGGGAGCTTGTCGATCGGAACACGGCGGTGCTCTCCAAAAAGCCGGGCCGCACGACCCTCATTGAACACCACATCCGTACCCAGCCCGGCGAAACGGTAAGAAGGAGCCCATATCGGATTCCGGAGACCCGAAGGAAGGCCGTGAAAGCAGGACGTGGAGGCTATGCTGAGGATGGGGCTCGTTGAAGAGTCCCACAGTGCATGGTGCAGCCCCATCGTGTTGGTGCCCAAACCGGATGGTAGTCTCCGCTTCTGTACGATTTCCGGAGGGTGAACAACATCAGCTTGTTCGACGCATATCCCATGCCAAGGGTGGACGAGCTCATCGACCGATTGGGAAAGGACCGGCATATCAGCACCCTTGACTTGACCAAAGGATATTGGCAGGTACCGTTGGCAGCCTCCTCCCGGGAGAAGATGGCGTTTTCGACACCAGACGGGTTGTATCAGTACCGGGTGCTCCCGTTTGGTCTCCAAGGAGCCCCGCCCACATTCCAACGGCTGATGAACAAAATACTTCGACCCCACCAGCAGTACGCAGCGGCCTATTTGGATGACATCATCATCCACAGCCAAGGTTGGGAAGAGCACTTGACACGCCTCCAGGCGGTGCTGGACGTGCTCAGACAAGCCGAAGTGGAGTACTTGGGGTATTTGATCGGACGGGGGAAGGTCAAGCCCCAGGAGAGGAAGGTTCACGCGGTGCGTGACTGGCCTGTTCCACGCACCAAGACACAGGTCAAGTCCTTCCTGGGACTAGCAGGATACAATAGCCGATTTATCTCCAACTTTGCGGCTATAGCTTCCCCCTCACTGATCCAACCAGGGCCCGCCTCCCAAAAACAGTGAAATGGACGAACGAGACAGAAGCGGCGTTCAGCCATCTGAAGGAAGCGCTGTGCTCCCATCCGATTCTCGTAACACCCGATTTCCAGGTGTCGATGGTGGTCCAGACGGATGGGTGTGATATGGGACTAGGCGACGTTCTGTCCCAGATACACGATGGGGAGGAGCACCCCATCATGTACATCAGCAGAAAGCTGGTTCCTAGAGAGAAGAAATACTCCATTGTTGAGAAAGAGTGTCTAGCGGTGAAGTGGGCGCTAAACACTCTCAAGTATTACCTGTTGGGAACCCACTTCACTCTGGTCACGGAACATGCTCCCCTGGTCTGGATGGCCAGGGGAAAGGACACAAACGATCGGGATAGCAGGTGGTTCTTGTCCCCTCAACGCTTCTCTTTTTCTGTTGTGCTCAGGTCAGGGGCGAAGCATGGAAACGCAGATGCCCTATCGAGAAGGAAGACGTATGTCGCACTGACAACAATCCCCTCTCCGACAGAGCTAGGGGGGGGGGGCGTACAGCAGGTCAGCCACCAGGGGGAGACTCATCGAGACCTGGTGACAGACGGAGCATACATCACGTCCAGCTCCATCTGCTGGACGTGCCAGGTCTCAACGGGCTCTCCGCCCAGGACTAATTGGGGCTGATTGGGGAGTTGGTATGTAATCAAGGGCTGATTGCTCACCAGCTGTACAAGCCCCATAAAGCTGCCACAAGGGCAGCACACAGAGGAGGACTGGGGGAAGTAAGGTGACTAACGTGTAGTTGGAGACGGTGCCCGAGCTAAGATGAGGGAGTTTGTGTGCCCGACAGGATACAGCAAGACCCGGAGCCCAGAAGACGTTATCCCAGAAAGGGTCTCATGGGGAGACCTATCATTTTCTTTTGATGTATTATTTAATAAACACCCTTGAAAGCGAGATAATCATACTCTGTCCATGTCTGATCTGTGTAAACGTCTTGACCCAACCCCCTGGTCTGCCACAATATATATAATGTCCCCCCCACTTCTAAAGCCAAAGTTGCACCCCTGGTTATAATGGTGTAGTTGAGTGGATAGGGATTTACAGCACCAGGGCATGTCGTGGCAGACAACTCTTTCACAACGTCTTCCGGTCCCTTTCCTCTCCATCATTAACACTTATAATTACAGAGGTTTGCCAGAGACAGAGATAGATGGTGTTAATTGGTTTGTCGCTGTCTCACTAACTTACTCTCCATTTCATTACCAAAGGTCCCTTATGATCTCACTAACTTACCAACCCAATCATCTCAGACTCACCAAGAGGACTAAATTAAAACAGACACAGTGAGGTCATTCATAGCATAGCAGATATTACATTTATAAACAATGAGGAGTCTTCCGTCATCAATTCATATGATCTTTCTGAGGATCACTCATTGGACAATCCAACACCAGGCTCTCCATCCCAGGCTCACTGGCCAATCAGGGCTCAGGTCTAACCTGGTCAGGTCAGGAGCTGGTTGTAACATGCTGACTCTGGGAGATCAAGTGACTGTACACAGGGAGTTCACAGCCTCAGTAACAAATGAAAGATGATAAGAGTGGGTTCCGTAGTGCAGCAGAGCTGTGCTGGGGAAATTAACAATGCTTCAGTTTCTGTGTGAAGTGAGATCTGAGAGGAGAGTGTGTCTCAATGCATTATGGGCCTGCATCTTGACCTTTGACTTCAGACAATAACTGACTCAACTCAACTCACTTTTCCCCCCACTGTTTTTATAAATGTTCCACACCAGTGACCCTGCAGAACTCCTGATGCAGAGATTGCGCTCGAAGAGAGAAGTGTAATCTAATTTGTGCAAAAGAGCAAAAAGTACCCGTCAGAACATGTTGAACCACATTGAAAACAAAGCTGCTGCCAACAACTAGAACACAGTGTCTGATTCATAGGGTAGCACTGATAAAAGCTAAATCCAAACAACAACACAATCACATTATATTCCAGTGACTGTGAGAAGATGATGTGTATTTCTGTGCTCTATTTATGCTATCACTGTGCAAGGTTGTGCCTTTGCTGTGTACTACAGAGAGAGAGTAATATCCCATGTCCAAGTACTTTCTCCCAGTGTCAATAGCTGTGATGATGATGACTTCAACACAGCACTTACATACCTAGCATGCTTTTTCATTTCCTGCATTATATCATTCTACTGTTGCACTGTTGGCTTTCTCCTGTTGAGTAGGGACATTCTAGATGTCTATATATACATACAATATAGAGAAAATATTAATCTAAAAATATCATACAAAACATAACTGGAAAGATGAGGAGGTAAATACTGTATGTTGCTCATACAGTTGCTCATTGTACCACAATAGAGTAGGAAAAGTGTTATATATGTTGGACTGTGAGTCACATGGAAACGCTATGAGCCATGAGTTCAATACTTCTCTACTGACAAGCTGGCACGGAGCCACCACAGAGAACATTTACTGCACTAACAGCTCTACAAATAGCATTTATTCACCATAACTTTTTAAGTCGAGATCAGCTGATTCCTGTCAAAATGATTCACCTAATCTGGAGCGTGATATGAAGCTGACTGCCTGTGACAGCGATGTTTACACTGCTCAACAGATGAGGACAGAGAGGTGGAGACGGAGGAGAAGTGAGAGAGGGAAAGAAAGAAGTGTGGGATACATCCATGGTTTCAAAGCAGCAGTTATGTGAGCATTTATTTGGAATGAGGCTCTGGGAACAGGACAGGGTGCTAAACCATAATTAGAGACTTGTCCAGGGCCAATTTCTCCCAGCAAATTATCAACGCATGGGTTGGATAGCTGGGACACATTGTGAAGACAGGGAACAGTGGGGGCTTTGAGGGGCCAGCGTGACACGTTAACAGAATCATTTAGCTAGCGGCCCAGTGCTGAGCTGGGGTAATGACAGCATGTGATGGATGGGAGAAGGGCCCGCATCACATCTGCTGCTTTTAGAATTGAAATATTTGATGATGCATTTTGCTTCATCGCGATGATGTGGTCGGTGACACTTTGCTTCTTGAAAGTCCAAAATCATGAAAACTTGACTGCTGACATGCAAAACATTTTGAGACTGTATTAACAGTGGAGTAATTTAAAAAATACCAAAAGATTGCTTTTGAGTGGAGTTTCCCTTTAAGATGCCATTCGCTTTAGTATAGGCCTCACTAAGATAGCACTCCCAAGTTATGTTTGAGTGTTTGAACAGATTATAGAGAGTGAGTGAGTGTGTGTGTGTGTGTGTGTGTGTGTGTGTGTGTGTGTGTGTGTGTGTGTCAGACCAGCCAGTGACACAGACAGCTCTCTCTACAGACTTGGGCCAAGGTCAGGCTATGTGGATAAGAGCGACCAGGGGCTTGTTGGTTTTAGATGGGACTGACGTGGCATCTCAGGTGACGGGTAATTGGTGGAGCTCAGTGTAACACAGCTAGTAATGCAATACATATCGTAATGTGATGTATGTGTTTGGAAATATGGGTATACTTAGCTCTTTTGGCTACAGATGCAATGAATATTGTAATGTGATGGATATGTCTGGAAATATGCTCCTTTGGAAACATAATATGAACTCATTTCCCCATCAAATGAAGTAATTAATCATGTGGGATTGTGGCGCCATGAAAAGTATTATAGATGAACTGTATAGGAAAAGATGAATGTATAGTATATAGTCCAGGTTCTGGACTTAAACGTACCGATCACAACCTATTCATCACAAGCACTTTACTACAACTCTGGTTCTGGCTGCCTCAGGACTAGGGACATGGTGAATGCAAAACGTTCCATATAGTTTCCCCTCAATCTTCTGTTGAATATCAAATTGGGAATTCTCCTGTTGTGGTTCTGCTGTCACCTGTGAAATAATGTTTTACTATTAAGTGGAAAATAAACCCTACAGGGCTGTGGAGAAAAAGTGCCTGCAACCATAGAAATATCCATCATCAATTCCAATTAAAAGATATACCAAAATATCTAAGTATTACCAAGACCTTTGGAGTTGGACTGAAGTGCTGTTTATAATCAGAAAGATGCAGTAGGAGGGAGTTTCATAACTGAGTGTAGTAGTGAGCTGCCTGCCTGTCTGTCTGCCTGTCTGCCTGCCTGTCTGCCAGGAGTTGTCCACTCAGGCTTCTCTATTTCTCCTACACTGTTATAGATCTATTGTGGGAACAACGGCCACGGCTGGCCTGACACTCTCTCTCCCTCCCCTCTCTACACCGCTGTGCACAAACACATGGACACACACATGGATGGACGCACATGCATGCACACACGTGCATACACAATCACTCACTAACAGGCACACACACACACATACAGGACAGATGAGGGGTGAGAACTATGTGAAAAGGAGCAAGAGAAAGGGTGCTAGGAGAGAAAGAGTGAGACAGAAAAGAAAAGCAAACAGAAGAAAAGTCAGTTCCACAGAAGGAGGGAGAATAGAGAAAAAAAAGTGAATAAACAATGTGAGAAAACGAGTGTAGAAAAAAATGAAAAAGAGAAAAACTCAACCCGGCTCAGAGTAGGCAGAGGAGTAGAGGAGGTGGAGGAGGAGGAGGAGGAGGGAGGAGTGGGAGGAGGAGGAAAGGGAGGAAGAGAGAGGAGGAGGAGAGAGCGTCAGGGCCAGGGTGATTAAACCTTCTGTCTCCTCTCTCCAGACACGTGCACAGGCTTAATCAAGTCGACGCCAGTGAGCCACATTTTTACATTATTCTCTGGCTGGATGCCTGACAGGGCCAAGAGGAGTGAGGGGCCGCAGCCCCCAACGCCCCCAACCAGAGCCATGCCAGAACACATGTGAGAGGAGCTGGAGCCAGCCCAGGGCAGACAGGGCAGGAGGGTGACAGAGA